>NW_004457376.1:41757-55935 GCF_000313135.1 Acanthamoeba castellanii str. Neff
CTCGGATTCAGTGGTGGGCACGTTGGTTGCCGGCGTACCGTGAAGGTTGCAGGATCGCGCCGGTGTTCCCACAGGGCTACTTTCTGTTCGTCCTTCTCCACTTTCCTCTTGTTTGCCTTGGGCGCTCTCCTGCCATCGAGCGTGTCGTCCTGCAGCGATGTTGCCAGTGGTTGGAGTCCCACCACCACAGAGACAAGAGTGACTAAACGTTGGAGCCCACGGGCATGTACGTACCACACACTCACACCCGAAGAGTTCGTGGGTGTCACAAGCCGTGAATTCATTGTATGAGAAGATGTCGCGAAGCTCCTCCTTCGTGAAGCGTGCCTGTGATAGGGAAGGGAGGGTCAGACCACCTGCAGCGCCGAGCAGCCAAATATTGGGTACGCGGAGGAACCTTGAGAGCATCGCCGGCCATGCGACTCGCGTCCATAATAGCGTTGGAGAGGCCCTCCTTGGCGACCTGTCGCTGGAATATTTTCTCTGGAGCCGAGTTAGAGTGCACACTCACACTCCAGGAAAGAAAAGATCAGGGGAAAGAGGGCATACCTTCGATCGTCCCAGTCCTAGACCGACAGACAAACGGGGAGTGTTAGGTATGACCCAATATTGGCGATCAGCATCAAAAGACAAGGGAAAGAATGTACGAGGCAAAGCGATAGATCCAGCACTTCTTCTTCTGGCCGTAACGCCAGACTCGGCCCATTGCCTGCGCATCGTTAGCTGGATTCCTGTGTGCAAAACCAGCGCGCGGGGGACAAGAAGTGAGCAAACACTTGCGGCACAGTCGCGACGAAGAAGTGCACGCACCAGTCCGGGTCGAACAACACGATGCGGTTCGATCCCACGAGGTTGAACCCCACGTTGCCCGCTTTGCTTGAAAGCAAGAAGACAACTAATACCATGGATGGCACGGAGACGAGGAATTAGGTCAGGGACACACATAGCCATAATGCGTAAACAGAAGGTACGCACAATAGTCGCTTGTCTGGTCGTTGAAGTGGTCGACGATGTTCTGGCGCTGGCCCGTGGGCGTGGAGCCATCCAAGCGCACAAAGCGGTAAGACCGCTTCTTGCACAAGGTCTGCATTACGTCCAGAGACTGCTTGAAGTTCGACACAATCACGACTCGGTCCTTCGTCGTGGTCCTGATTACGCCGAGAAGCTTGTCGAGCGCTTCCATCTTGCCTACGGCGGGTGAGGGAAAACAGGTAAATGCCGAGCCAGCAGCACACCGCCGGGAAGTGGAGTGCGGTACCCGACAGTTCGATATCGTGAGTGGTGGCGGTGAAGTCCTCGGGAAAGAGAGCGGCCACCTTCTTCATCTCCGGTTCTGCCTCGACCTGCAATCACAGGTGTGAGCCGACATAGTCATTTTCCAACCATTTGCAACTTGAGAAGGGTGATCACCTCGGGCTTAGGGAAGATGGCGCAGGGGTGATTGCAGAGCTTGCGCAAAGAGATAATGCAGGATAGAGCCGCCGCCTGCTGTCCGCCTGAAAGGACCGAACACACCATGGTGGAGCGGAGGTACTGCCTGTACAAGTCCGCCTGGAGTGATGAGAGCCGACAGAACACCACCTGCTCCACTGAGCAACATCAAGAGACAAGAGGGCGTCCCGTCAGACATCGTGGACCAGTGCTTTCATCAGCCAAAGAGGGAAGCGATACCTCGGGGAGGTAGGTATTGGCGCAGAAGGTCCTTTGTCCGGCGAATGATGAAGCTCTCCGTTCGCTTCATCAACTGCGAGGAGTAGCAGGATCAGACCACGCCGAATGGTTGGAAAGGGGCACGAGTGAGGACGAAGACAAGAATATGCGTACAGCAGTGGAACGTGATTGCGACTCAAGCTTCTGTTGAGGCGTGGCGTTGGGGTCCCTGCCCAGCACGATGGGTGTGGCGAACACATCTCTGAACTTCTTGAGGTCCATGAAGCCTGGATTGCAAAAATTGACCATCGTGAAGAACTCCTCCAAGTCGTTCTGAGGAGGAAATGCACAGGGGTGAGCTGGGTCGCAAGGAACCAGAAAGCAGGTACTACTGTGATGGCGTTTACTGTACCTGGATTGGAGTGCCCGTGATGATGACCCTGCGTCGAGTCTCGAGGCCATTGATGCACTTGGTGATGCGGGCGTCAGCGTTCTTCAGGCGATGACCCTGCGTGTAGCCAAGTTGTCCGTCTGTTAGTCGCCGCCTATCGCCTGGTCCCATTGGACGCACGCATACCTCGTCGCAGATGACCAAGTCGATTCCGGCCACGCCTTGCAGGAACGTAGCGTGGATCCGGAATTGCTCGTAGGAGATGATCAAAAGAGGCCGGTGCGGAGATGTCTTGAACTCGTCAAGGACCTTCAGTGTTTCCTCTTTCTTGGACGCCGCCTGGCCGATCACCAAAGCGTGGAGTCGCTCCAAGCCCAGCCATCGCTTCACTTCGTGATACCAATTCTACACGCGGGCAGCGATGGGTCAGTACAGTTGGCCACCACCACACGACAGAACTGCTGCGCAATACCTTTGTCAAAGATGTCGGAGTAATGACAAGAGCCTTCTTGGAGGCCGGTGTGCCGTTCGGACTATGAGAACAAAGGCCTGAGCATGGGAATGCAACAATGCGGCCAAAGGGGAGGTGATGGAGCACCCTTGCTTGAGAAGCGTCCATATAAGGGTGATGGCCTGCAGGGTCTTGCCCAGACCCATTTCATCGGCCAGGATGCAGCCTCGCCCCGGACCCTTTAGGCCCATGGTGCACTCATACAAGAACTTGACGCCCTCGCGCTGGTGGGGCTGCAAAATACTGTACACACGGAACAGAAAAACCGTTAGAGGCCTCGCACTCGATGAAAACCAGCAGCAAGGTGCACATACTTTCCAACGTAGGGATCGACCACCACAGCCGTGAGGGGTCCACTGCAGAGGCGTGTGAGTAGCCTGTAAGAGGGCATGAAGCATGGAAAGGACACACGCACTTTGGGTCGGAGGCGGCGGTAGGGTTGAACAGGACGACGGAGTCTTCGTTGATGGCGTGCCGCGGTTTGATCTCCTTGACGGTCGGCTTTCCGTCACCCACCGCGTGCGACTTGAACTTGGTGGGTATCTTTAGTTTGGGCGTCGGAGCCGGCGCCACTCCACCCTTGGCTGCGCAGGTCGGTTCGGACTGAGTACAAGCGATCAAAGGGGAGAGAACGGGGTACTCCTACCTTCGACCTCATCGAGGAAGACGGAGCCGGATTGATAGTTCTCTGGCGTGATCTCGTCGAGGATCTACACCCCGTTTGCAAAGTAAGCGAGGGGGAAGTGCACTACGTTCATAATGGCGGAATCGTTGGGGGGGGGGGTGGTGAACCTCAAGTTCCTTGCCCGAGAAGCAGAGCGAGTTACCGGGGCCGAGGTCGACTAGCTCCTGTTGGTAATTTGGTGAGCATGAAGGCTGCACTGGCTCAGCCATACAACACCGTGCACCTTGGCCGGGTAGGATGACGTCTTGCCGATCTCCTTCGCTTGCATGTCCTTGAGGATGCATATTTTACCCTCCTTTATCACCAGCACGCCTGCAACCGAGACCCACAGCGAAGACGTGACGAAGTGCACGCACAAGGTAGGGGTGGTGCAGGTGGCGTGCATACCGTCGTTGTAGGTCTTGTGCTTCTTGCGGCTGTACTTGCACCACATGACGCGGTAGTAGTGAGACTCGCCGGCTTGACTGTTGGTCTCCTCTTTCTTGACCGGGGCGACCTGCCGCGGGGTCGTAGGTCTGGTGGGCGTGGTACTGCTGGACGGGGTGGCAGTGGGACTCTTAAACGAACGTCGCACACCAAGGCCAGCTCGACGTCCAGCCGCGGGAGAAGCTGCCGACGTTTTGGCCTCTTCAGCCTCCTGCTTGACTTCCGTCATCTCGACAGATTCCGAATCGATTTCCACATTTTCGTTGGAGCCTTCATCATCATCATCCTCGATTTTTGGCCTTTTGGCGGATTCCTTCGTTTTCTTCTCGGCAACCGCAGGTGCGCGGTTCGAAACAAGGGGGCTCACGAACGGACGTTTGCCCCGCTGCGAAGGCGCTTGGCTTCTCCTCATCTTCGTCTACTTGCTCGACGCGGTCTTTTTCGCTCCTTGCACGCAACAATGGCTTTTTTGGTCGTTCGTGGAATATTTTCGTCGCCCTGCTGGCGCCACGTCGAACAGCTTTTTTCAAACACGCTACTCCCAAGACGGGAAGCCGTGCAAAGCGATACGGTGCATGGCGTCTGCCAGGCGTTCATAGTCAGAGAGCTGGTTGTACAAGTGGGCTGACAGGCGGACATAGAGTCGCCCTTGCACGCACTTGACGGGCACCTCGATCCTAGACGCATCAATAAGTGAGTTGTGAGTAGGGACGTTAGTTGCTAGATGGCAGAGGGAGGGGTACATGTAGCGATAGTGCAAGGTGTCCTGCAAGATCTTGGCATCTGTAGAAGAGGCCTCCGTCGGCTTGCCCGACGCCACCACACCATCAGGAACGCTGACGAGGGCCATTGTTCTGTGCATTTCCATCGGCGCGACCAACTTGTGAACGTGCGGTTGTGGTTTGTGAGTGTTCACACAGCAGCAAGTCGACCAAGATGAAGAGTGTTTCACGTACGCTGGCGTCCCATCGACTTCGAAGGAGGTCGACAGCCTGGTGCAGCAGGCCGATGTTGTAGCTCCACACTCGCTCCAGCCCGATGCGCTTCCAAAGCGCAAGAACCGCGGGGAAAGTAAGCACGGAGGAGTAGTCGTGGTAGCCCGACCAGATGAAGTTTGATGTAAAACCCTCTCCGAAGCCGTGCGAGATGACGAGCGGGTGGACGACGTGCGATGCGTCGTTCGTCTTCCTCTCTTCATGCCCCTCGTCGTCGGCCTCTTTCGCGATCTTCTCGACCACATCGAGTCGAAGCGCCGGTCCGTCGCTGTGTGTGTTGCGGACATACAGGAAAGCGCAGCCGGGCGTGCAGCAGAACCACTTGTGGCAATTGCCCACGTAGAAGTCGGCGCCCAGCGCCCTGAGATCGAGCGGAAGTGAGCCCAGGCCGTGGGCGCCATCGATGAAGACGGGCACTCCTCGGCTGTGGCACAGCTCGATTAGGTCTTCAATCGGCATCACGAGGCCTGAGTTGTGTGCGGTAAGTCAGTGAGTGACGGCCTACCAGATAGAACGGGTTGTCAGATTTTCGTACCTGTGTTGCTGGTGATGTGATCGAAGATGGCGAGGCGAGTGTTGGGTCGAAGAGTGTTGCTCACCACTTCGAGTATGTCGTTGGGTCCCGCGAGAGGGAAGGTGATCTCCCCTTCGCGCACATGCGCGCCCGCCTGCTCGCACTGGTAGGCCAGCATCTTCTTCACTGACCCATAGCCAATGTTGAGCATATACACCTGGCCGGACACAGCCGCTCCCATGTGAGCACACGTGGCAGGCACGACAAAGGCGTAGAAAGAGGTACTTCGTCGCCGGCGTTGAGGTGGATGGACTTGATCACCGTGTTGAGGCCGGTGGTGGCATTGGGCACGAAGGCGACTTCGTCCGGCGCAGCCTTGACTTCAGCCGCCAGTTGCCTCAGCGCCCAGACTATCTGCGCACAACGCGTCACGCGTGAGAAGTGCCGCTGTAGAGCTGTACCAGCACAAGCCGCATCCTGGGCTGTATATGTCTGTTGCTCACATGCACGCACCAACTGGAACAATTGTCGATCGACGAAGCGCAGCGGCTGCCGTGCGTTGTGCAGGCGCCACCTGTTGCCGACCTCCACCGCAATCCGCAAGGGAGCGCCTGCTCGCCCAAGAGGCACCCAATGAGAACGCTAATCGGAAAAAGGAGTGGGCGGGTAGGTCTGCACACCAAAGGCACCGTGGTTGATGAAGGTCCAGTCGCGGTCGAGAAGGAAGTGCGCATCTCTCATCTCGTGCCCAAATGAGGGCAAATCAGTGCCAAGCCCCGGCAGCAGATCATCCCAGCGGATGGGAAGCTCTGGCGGCGCGTAGCTCTCCTCGGGTTGTCGAATGAGGTCCTCCACATTGTCTGAGTGGAAGGACCCAAAGCCACGGTATCCGTGCCCCCCCTTCTTCTCCATCTGGCGCAATGAATAAATAAAATAACATATGAATAAATAAATTTCAATAAATGTAAATTGAAAGAGGAAACGACAAATTATACTAGCGGGTGGCGCGAACTTCCCTCAACCTTGCCACGATACTACTTATCGCAGAGACCATGCAGAACCTTACGCCAGGCACGCCGTTCTGGTCTTTATTGGTGCCTCATTGCCCACCTACTGACCGAAAAGCCGCGCAGAGACTAAGCACACCAGCATGGGCCGGTTGCTGAAGAGCAGCGGAAGAGCACAACCAGGCCAGGGCAACGAACTGCACGCCCTGGCGCGAAGCCAGCGCGGACCCTTCCCTCCGGTACCGATGTGCCCTTGGGATGGTGCTTTGTCTGACTACGTCACCAACAAGTATTGTCACGGACCGCGTGAACAGGCGAAACCGATGAGCGCCGTGAGTCAGTGGTTGGGGTTTGTTCCTGCAACAGTGAAGCCCTGGCAAGCGCTCATCGCTGATGGAGCCGATCCCAACGCGTACCTGCTCACCCCTTGCCCTCTGCACTCTCTCCCCTCACCCCAGCCCCTGCTGCAGGGTGGACGAATATGGCCGAACGCCACTGCACGAGGCTAGCTCTCGAGGCAATTGGCAAGCAGTGGACTACCTCCTTCAAGGTACAGCGACTGGGCTTGGCGGTGGCGAGCTCACACAGGTCGGCCTGCAGGAGCGTAACCTCCACTTCTTCAGCGGGACTCGTGGCGAAGATCAACCAGAGGGACCACAAGGGCCATACAGCGATCGACCTCGCCATCGCACTCGGCCACAAGGAGGTTGAGACCCTTCTCTCCGCCTATATCGCCCGAGCTGCGGCTCGCCAGAGGCCACGGGGATGCCCGCTCTTGCAGATGCCCGTCGAAGTGTTGGTGCTCATTCTATCGTGGCTCGAGCCTCGCGACCTGTGCACTGCGGCCCAAGCCTGCACGGTACCCAAACCCCTTTGCGTGCACGTGTGGCTCGCCAGATCTTTGCGTAACCCCCGGGCTTGCGTATGTGCAGGTGCTTGCACAACTCAGCCGAGAGGACACCTTGTGGCGGCGATTCTGTAGCACACACCAGCACAAGCCAGCCGACCAGAGTTGGAGGGACTGCTATCGTGAGTGGGTCGCCGCCAGCCTTCGCGTCTACGCAGGTAAGCAAACGAAAGCCCTCGCCGCCGCTGCAACTCCCAGAGCTTAGGTCGAAACGCCACTGTTCCACCGCTTGCCATCAGGCGCCAGGGCAAACTTCACCGAACGCGGGCAGATCATCAAGTGGGCATTGATTGGAGAACACAGTACCCCACGCCGCCCTACAATTGGCCGCATCCCACGAACCTGCCTAACGGGTGGTCCCGCACGCATACAGGGGTAGGCAAGAGGAGGCTCACCGAGCGCTATGTGCGGGGCATTTTTAGGGATTTTGCCCGTGGATCGATGGGCGCCGACTTCCTGGCGAAGGAGGTCGAGCGCGGCGGCAAGTGCCTGCACATCCAACTGTGGGACCGCCCAATGGCGTGTAGTACCCGACTGCTGTGTCGAGGAGCGGTCGGTCTGGTGTACGTCTATGACGTGAGGAGACGCGAGACGTTCGACGCTCTCGCCGCACGACACGAAGAGATCGTCTGGCACTTCCCTGATGGAGTGCCGCCCATCATCATCGGTGCGCTTACACACCCCGACTTCGTGGCACGTGCTGATTGTGGATCAATGTGTGCACTGATGGCGGCTGTGTTGCATGCGTGAAACGGTACAGCCGGAGCCAAGGCGGACAAGAGCACTACGGGCGAATCGTACGAGAGGCAAGTCAGCGAGGAGGAGGCCCAGGCGCTGGCCCGGCAACTGAACGCGGTGGCGTGGATGGAAACCAGCAGCAAAGACGACTTCCAAGGTACCAGGGCGCCACTCACCTACTTCGTGGCCAGCACTCGGCTGCGGCTGCGTGCGGTTCTTCCTTACTGACCTGCTCACCACCGGCGTGCAGTGAGCGAACTGTTCTCGCGACTGCTGCTTGAGTCGCTCGAGTGGGCGGACCCTTTCCGTGTGGGCACGCCACCCCTGGAGGAGGCGAGCCGGTGGGCCGTCCCGTCGGCATGCTTGTCTCTGGTCACGCGCAGGGAGGAGAGACCCCGGACTGACGGCGGGGGTGACGCACCCCGCCCGAGACACCTGACCGACAGCGGGCTTCTTACGTGTGTCCTTCAGTAAAGTGCGTGCGCCCCCTGTTCTTCTTCTTCTTCGTCTTCGTCTTCTTGAAGAGTTGTATTGGCAGCAACTGCGGGGCAAAGACTGGAGGGGATGAAGCTAGGGAGAGAGTGGGAAGGGCGATCAAGAGGCGTGGCTCTGGTTGCGGTACTTCTGGTAGAAACCGGCAACAAGCGGAGCGACGAAGAGAGCAATGTGGGCATACTTGACCAACGTCGCGCCGATGGAAACCTCACCCGTGGGCGTGATCTTAGTAGGCGTCTGCTGAGATTGCCACAACGAACGCCGCACGCAACACAACGCACATGAGCGTAGGGAGTTGAGCAAACAACTGTGTCGATGCATGTACCTGCACGGTTGGCTTCTCTTCCTCATCGTCGACGACCTTGGGCTGCGCAGGCGCAGCTCGGACGGGCTCAGCTGCGGGCTGGACGGGCTCGGTCTGGATAAGACGGAGTCAGCCGTGCTGGGTGGCGTGAAAGCGGGATTGGTGAAGGCACCTTCTTGGGAGCGACGACAATGCGAGGCGGCTCCACGACCTCCTCTTCCTCGCTCTCCTCCTCTTCAATGTGGTCGGGGGCGTCGCCGGCGTTGGCGCGTGGCTCGAACTCGACAGTGATAGACAGAATGCCGTAGTACTTGGTCGGCTGCTCATCCACCACAGTCTCCAGCACCATTCCCAGGTACAGGTCGCACTGATCACACGCACACACACACACACACAGTGCGCACGCATGATACACGACGTCTGAGCATGTGTTACACATCAATGCGCACAGAAAGGAAGGATGAAGGCGTGTACGTTGGCGCAGGAGGCGGTCTTGCGCAGGGTGCCGTAGGAGAAGTCCTCGTGGAACCTCAGGAACGAGCGGGCAATGGGCTTCCGGAAGGCCGGGTAGCGACCAGAGGCCTGGAACTTCTCCGTCGAGCTGAACAGGCGCGCTCCGCAGTGCGCGCAGCAGTAGAAGCCTTCGTCGAAGTGCTCCTTGTACTACAGATTGACGGAGCGTTGGGGGGGGGGGTGAGAATGGGCAGCAGCAAAGATGCACAGCGGATCCATTTAATAGTGCGATTAGCCACGCACCTTCTCGCCGCTTCGGCGGGCCATGAGATCGACCTCCATGACGGGGTAATCGCTGTTGGGAAGGGTCCTCTCGGTGGTCTGCGAGATCTGCACGGTGCCGCTCATCTTCAGTTGTGTTTGAATTTAGTGTTTGATCTTTTCTGCCACAGTTTCTTTTTGTACACGTGAGATTGGAGAAGCGAGATGAAGCAGAAGGACGTGGCCATCTTGTTTTTGGCCACGCTCGCGATTTTGCTCTCGGTGTACTACCAGGGCACCTACCACGGCCTCCGTCTCGTCTGGGTGCACCCCATCGATGCCTCCCTCTACGAGAACGGCCATTTCCCACTCCAACACGAACGACTGTACACCAAGCCACTCCCAATCTCCCACCACCAGTCGTGAATCCTGAGTGATCTCTCTTTTCCTCAGGCCGCCCCCACTCATCACTGACGTAGACGGAGACGGCCACAACGGTGCGCCACACCTTCTTCGCTGAGTGCTGGGCGCGTGCATTTTGTGTTGCAGCTGATCGATCCGCTGTGGATGGGCCACACACATGGCGGTGAGGAGAGCAGAGGTGATCGTGGTGACCTCAGACAGCCGGATCAAGATACTCGAGGGCACACCCTCCCAGAGCGCTGGCCTCGGGTCGCCGTCGCAGTGGCACAACCTTCCCGTCAAGGTGCACCTCCACCCCTGCATGCACGTCGCTGCAGTCGACTGCTGTGTGCGCACCCCCGAGCGGCCCTGGCAGAGTCTCATACAAGACTTGCTGTGATGTAGGAGGAGGCCTCGCTTCTGCCCTCGGTGGGCGTGGGTGCCGGCCGAAGGCCCGTGGCCCTGTCATCAGGCTATCTCTCCCCATATCAAGAGGGTACACCCTCATCTGGCTCTTCTCTAGCGCCGTGCGTGCGGTCTCACGCCCGTGCTTGGGTGCTGGGCGGGCTTCGATATGTAGGGCTGGTGCGCACGCAGGTGATTGTGGTCCTGACCAGTGGCTGGACAGTGCTCCTCTTCGACAACCACCTCAAGCTCCTCTGGGAGAGCACTGTCAGGTAGACCTCCCGCGCTCCACCTCTACCACTACCACCTATATCGACGCAGGCTCATGGTGCCCCATGGCTCTCTGTTTCTGCTGCAGGGAATCGCTGCCAGCGCATCTCTACCACAGCGAGGCGGCGCTGCTCGTGGTGCCCACCCCAGTGCGCATCGGCGACGCTGGTGTGGTAATCGCTGCCGCTCGCCTCTCCCGCAAAGCCAACCAACAGGCGGCCAAGTACGTACCCCAACCTCCCCGCACCCACGCACTCGCTGTGCCGGCCAGCGGCGGACTAGATTCAGCGGGCTTACGGCCCAACCTACGTTGGCACAGGCACGACCACGGGGCGGGCGGGCGGAAGGCCTCGTGGATGGCCAACGGCGAGGAGGACGAGGATGACCACGATTTGGGCGAGGAGCACTTCTCCTACTTTGCCTTTGACGGTCGCACGGTACCACTTCTTTCGACTGCGTGTCGTGCGTGTCGTGTGGCGTGTCGTGTGTCGTGTGTCGTGTGGTGTGTGTGTGTGTGTGTGTGTGGTGCTGTGGATGTCAGAGTTGCTTTGTTTGGCTTAAAATCTTCTCACGGACTTGGCGGGTGCCAACCGCAGGGCGCGCTGCGATGGAAGCACGAGGCTGGCGACTTCTACGACGAGTACGACACGGACGCCGGGGACCGCATCGGCGAAGAGCGCGCGATGCACCTGGGCGAGATGTCGTGGAACGACTTCCGATATTCGGTGATGCAGCAATTGCCCCACGCCTGGTTCCGTCGCGAGGTACCGCCCTCCTACCGGTCGATCAGCCCCCCCCCAATCTGCTCCCGCTTGTCGCTGGAGCTCACAGGTGCGCCCTATAGGATACTGGGCTCCGGGTGGCCCACTTCGAGCGCGGCGCCAAGCCCGCTGCTGACACGACCGCCCAGTCACAGCTTTCCGGTATGTTGGCCACCACCACTTCTCTGCCGCCGACACCGGCTCCCATGGCCTGGGCTGGCGCTGGCGCTGGCGCTGATGGTGACGGACTCGGCGCAGGTCTGCACGTAGACGTGCCGGGCCTGGTATGGGGCGGCCACGCACCGCACTCCGAGGACGATTTCGTGCACGAGCCCAACGTCATCGTGGCCCACTTTGCCGACGGCGTAGAGGTATCCCCGGCCACGCGGTCCACGTGACAGCCGACGCAACGAAGTAAAGAAACAAACTAAAATCAAATTAATTGTGTGATGCGCGCGCAGGTGATCCACCTGTACACGGGCCGGCCGGTGACGCGGATGGGCCTGGAGCGGTCGGTCGTGTGGGACGACATCAACGGCGACGGCGTCGTCGAAGCCGTCCGTCTCTCCACCCTCCCCACTGCTGGGCAAAGCAGCGAGGACCAGGTACCGTTCCCACTCCACGCACCACCGCACGCTAGGCGGAGACACTCACTGGCGCGTATGCGCGTATTGTGTTCTGGCTGGGCGCAGTGCTGGGCGCTGGGACAGTCGGGGGTGCCGCCGCAGGAGGACCTGTTCAATGTGTCCATCTGCGAGCCGAAGCCGCAGGGCTTCCTCGAGCTCCTCACATCCAACCCCAAGCGCAAGTCCCGCGGCGATACGTACACTTGCCCCCCCCCACCACACTTCCCAGTCATCACCACACGAGGAATGACGTGTTTACTGGTGCTCTGCAGTGGCGTGCTGCGCGCGACCAATCCGATCTCCATTGCGCGCCCGCGGACGTGGGCTGAACCCAACGGCCACAAGGACATGGTACGGGCCGTACCCAATGGATCCCCCATTGTTCACCGGGGCGAGCGCGGTGTGTGACGTGTGGTGGCTCCCCATCTTTCTGGGCGCACCTGCAGGTGTTCCTGGTGAGCAGTGGGCGGATGACGTCTTTCTCGCCGCGCGGGCAGCTCAACTGGATGCTGGACACGGCGGCCGAGTGGGCGTCGATGGACTCGTCGGGCCACACCGTCGGCCCGTGGCGCGGGAAGCTGTGGGCGCCGCGCCCGGCCCACGTCCCGGCCGGCCTGCCCATCACCCCCTCCCTCCTGCCCTTCTCTCCCTACGCCTACCACGGCCACCAGGAAGAGCTCGTCTTGGGCGTGGGCGGCAGCGCCATCGTCATCGTCTCTGGTAAGGCCTTCTGGATTTCTGGACCGCTGGGTCCTTTAAGGCTTTGCTGACGTGGTGGGGTGCAGGCGACGGTGCGTTGGTGGGTGAGGCGGTGCTGGAGGAGCCACCGATTGCACGGCCAGCGGTGGGCGACTTCAACAACGACGGGACGAACGACGTGATCATCGTGTCGGCCAACGCCTACTACGCCTACAGCCTGTCGACCCAGTCGGCGTCGCTGTTCCTGCCCACCCTCCTCTTCCTCCTGCTCCTGGCCATCGCCTCCCTCGCCGTCTACCAGCGGCGGCACGAAGCTGGCCCGGCCGCCGCGCCCGCCCAACGCCTCAGACGAGACAAGCGCGACATCTGATCCGATCTGGGAAACGAACGAAGAGACGAGTGGGTGGTGGAGGGGGCGTGCGTGCAGAGAGGAAACGAGCCGAAGGTAAATACAGGAAGAACGAGAACGGGAGAGGCAGAAAGAGGAGAGAGAGAAGAGGCTATGTGTCGGGTCCGTCCATGGACGCGCGTGGGCGCGGCTGCGCCAGTATGGGGACGGGAGGTGGCGTCCGCTCCACCATCGCCACGGGCATCATCCTCGGCTGCTTCTTGTCGCTGCCCTCCCACTGCGCACGCACAAACACATAGAGAGAGAGAGATGGTGACCATGGTCAGCTGCCCACTTCATGGCGCACACGCACTATTTATTTTTCCGCCCCTTCGTGTGCCGTGCTACGTGTGTGCGTACCTGGTAGTACTGGGCCAGGTATCGCTTGTACTCGGTGAGGGCGACGGGAACGTAGACCTCCCACCCCGCAGGGTAGCAGTCCTGGACCAGACCGCGCATCTGGATTGCCGGCCGTCTTGAGCTTGTCCTCCATCTTCTCGAACAGCAATCTGTGGACGACGAGAGGAGGGAAGAGGAGAGCAACGACGACCCGTGAGATGTGGGGCAGAAGCGGCCAAAGGGGAAGGGGAGGGAGGGGTACACGTCGACGGCCTGCTCGCGGTCGATGAGCGTCGAGGCGGCTTGGGGGCGGCGAGAGTTGGGCGAGTTGCCGTTGCTGCCGCTGCCGCCGCCGCCGTTGTTCCTGACGCTGGCGAGCTCCTTCACCCGCAGTCCCTGCCCTTGCAGGTGCGAGCGCTTGGTTCGCAGCATCTTGTACGCCAGCAGCTGATGGAAGGCCTGCACACCACACACACACACACACACACACACACACACACACACACACAAGACACCACCGTCACAGCCCGAGAAACGTGAGCGAGCAGTCGAGAAGAGAGAGAAACAGAGAGACGAGCGAGGAGAATGCGACGTACGTTGCGCACGTTGATGTCCCAGTGGAGGAAGAAGTAGTAAAAGTGTCGGTCGAGCACAAAGTCGCTGTAGAGCGCGATGCGGGCGTCGCCCATGAACACCTCCGAGTACTGGTACAGGAACATCAGCACCTTCAGCAGCAGCTGGTGGTGCTCGGTCGACAGAATCAGCTGCCACGGGCGCGACCGCGTGACGCGAGAGAGTTAACAACAACAACAACAACAACAACAACAACAACAACAACAACAACAACAACAGCTGATGGTGGTCATGCCCTGCTGGGCGACGGTTGGTGGGCGAAGAGAAGGGGGAGCAGCAGTACCTCGAGGGACTCGACGAGGAAGGCGTGGTCAAAGG
>NW_004457376.1:56078-77880 GCF_000313135.1 Acanthamoeba castellanii str. Neff
CACACACACACACACACAACACACCACCGCACACGCACAACGCGATGCGGCTTTGTCGAAGTACCTTGGTGCGTGTGAAGGTGAGCTTTACAAAGAGGTTGAGGAGCGAGGGGTCGGTGGCGAGGAAGGCGTTGGTGCAGTCGAGCAGGGGCTTGGTGAGGTGCTTGCGGGCGCGCAGCTCGTAGATGAAGCCCAGCAAAAATGGGATGTAGCCCTTGACCCCGCTCCACTCGAGCGGACGGCCCTGGGTGTTGTACAGGATGTGGTCCACCCAGTCCCGCAAAAATAGAAAATAGAGCCTGTCCCGCTGATTGAACAGCTTCAGCCACTCCGTCGGCGCCAGCCGCAACTATACGACACGACACGCGCGACACGACACGCACGGCGTGTGTAAGGTAATGACAAAGAAGTGTGTGGAAGGCGGGACGTGGCGAGGCACGCACCTTGTCGTCTTCGTTGTCGGCGATGCGCATGAGCAGCGCCCCGTGGAAGGTGTGCCACGTGGTGAGGTTGGGAAACGCTGACAACGTATTTCGACTCAGCGTTGCTGTTGTGTGCGTGTAGTGCGTGTGTGTGTGTGTGTGTGTGTGTTGTGTGTGTGCGTGAGTGTAAGTGTGTGTGTTAGAGCCAAACGGTGATAGGGAACTGCAAAGGGCTGACCGGGAGGTACGCACGCGACACTGGCCCGGTCACTTTCCGCTTGGCGGTCTTCTGTCCGCCGTCGAGCTGCGTCACGAGCCAGTAGCACCGGCCCTGGGTGAAGGTGTACTTTCGCGCCGATCGCCCGTCGCCCGCGGAATCGCCCCCGTTGTCGCCGTTCTCGTTTTCGTTCTCGTTCTCGTCGCCTTCGTTCTCCTCCGCCTCCTCTTCGCTTTCGTGCTCGTGCCTCTCCTTGTCGTCGTCGTCGTCGTCTTCGTTCTCTCCCGCGGGCGTGTCCCTCTTCTTCTTCCTCTTCTTTTTCGTCTCCTCCTTCTCCCCGCGCTCCCGTTCTTCCTTGGCGCCTCGCCGCGGCGAGGAGTCGCTGTCGAGCTGACGCGCCCCGATGCGCGGTGAGTCGACCCGTCGCTCCTGCTGGTCAAGCTTGAGATCTGCAGCGGCGTGCTTGGGGCTCGCCCCTGTCGCGACGGCCGCGCCGCCGTCGGCCTTCGCCGCGCCGATGCGAATCGCAGGCGAAGCGCTCCGCGCCGTGGACGACGGCGACACGAACGACATCGGAGGCGACGACGGCCCGACCCCGTTCGCCGCAGCACCCGGCGGCGACGACGAAGATGAAGATGAAGATGACGGTGAAGAAGAAGAAGAGGGAACGGGCCGGTGGTCGCCGATGGGGAGGCGGGCGGCAGCGGGCGGCCGCTGGAGAGGGATGAGATAGGCCTCGAGCTCGGCGATCTGCGGGGTGGAGAGGGCCACGGCCTGGACCAGGGCGCGGCTCACGCCCGGGAGGCGGAAGAAGGTGATGGCCAGCACGCGGGCGCAGAACTGGGAGAAGTAGTAGGGCGGGCTGTAGGGCCGCTCGACGACCTCGGAGAGCTTGACGCTGATGAAGGTCTGCGTGTGGAAGAGGAGCACGCGGTAGCGGTGGACGACGAGGAGCTCGTCCTTGCTGCACCGGAGCTGGTCGAGGTGGAGGCCCATGCGGGTGAGGTCGAACTCTTCGCGGGTGATGAGGTAGGAGATGGCCTCGTAGGCGTGCTTCTGGTGCTTGCCCTCGAGGGCCTCGAGGTTGATCATGAGCAGGTGCCACAGGTCGAGGAAGAACCGCCGCGCCGCGCTCAGCCCGCTGCTGCCTTCGCTGTGGTGGTGGTGGTGGCTGCCGCGGCCTCGGGTGTCGTAGCTGAAGGAGGGCAGGGCCAGGGCCGGCAGCACCTCCTTGACGGCGTCGCCTACGCGCTTGCTCTGGGCCTCGACGGCCGGGTCGGCGGCAGCGGTGGCGGCGGGCGTGGCGGTGCTCGAGGTGACGCTGGCGGGCAGCGTGGCAGCGGTGGGAGGAGGAGATGTGGAGGTGGTGGATGCGGGGGAGGGGATGCGGGTCTTGCGAATCTTGGTGAGCACCTTGAGCTGGTGAAGCACGCCCTTCAGCTTTCGCTCGAGATTCGAGTTCCATTCGACATCTTGGCGCCCCCCGCGAGATGAAGAAGCCGGAGTGGGTGCCGTGGGAGGTGAAGATTGCTTCTCCTTGGCGTCGCCCGACCCCAGCCTATTTCGAAAACCATCCCAGATCGACATGGTTGATTTAAATTCAAAAGAGCGCGTGCAGCGCAGGCAAGGCAAGGCGCGCAGGCCCAACACGTCGTTGTTCGTGCTCAGTCTTTTCCTTTGCTTGTTCTTTATTTTACCTCATAATATACTTGTCATTCCAAAGCAATATTTAGCCAAATGAAAAAAAAATCTGAAATGAAAAGTCTGTGTTCGGGGAAGAGCCACAGGGAAGTTGTGGGCCAATCACGGCACAAAGGACGCGCAGAAGAAAAAGATCGTTTTGCTTGCTGAATCGATTCTCGCACCTCGCCGATTATTTCCCACATCGCACAACAATGGTGCCCCCCCCCCCGCCCATCGTGATGCCCAACTTCAATCCCCTCGCATGGAAGATCAAATGAATGCATAATTGACTCCACGTACGTCAAATGTACACATTGTTTTTTTCATGCATTTAGGCGCAGTACATTCGTGTGAAGAGGAAGAACCAAACCATCTTCTTGTACGCTGACGCCAGCGAGAAGGTTGCCGACCTTAAGGGCAAGCTTGCCAAGATTAACGAGAAATCGGCGGACGAGCTCGCCCTCATCTTCAACGACGCCAAGCTGGACAACGACAAGACTGTTGGCGATTACAAGATTGAGAACGACCAGGTTGTGTACCTCGTGTACAAGAAGGATGGTATGTGCTGACCCCCCGCCAGCAGTCACTTGCATGAGGGTGTCACTCAAGCGTCCCTTGTGCCGCCAGGCTCGGATGAGTTTGAGGAGGTGGACATTCAGAAGCCCAAGCCTGCCGAAGAGTCTGAGCCCAAGGAGTAAATTTTGTTGATCGATCGCCCCCTGCCTCTGTTTTTTGAACATATCATTCCACTCAATCCTCTACTTCTTTGAGAATTCAGACGATAAAGTTGTTCTCTATTTGCATGTAATTACACATCGCTCATGCATTGTACGATGGAGGTGCTTTACTCACTCCAACCACATCTCTGGGAGAGCAAGACAGCACTAGTCCTGCACCGCGTAGGCGACCATTGTGTCCACTTGGTGGATCTGTTGGCCAACAAACAAGGAAGTAAAGTCAGCACGCAGCTGTTGGGGCGATATGGGGTGGTGAGAACGTACCTTGGTGGAGAAAGAGCGCAAACGCACAACCTGCGAATTGGCGATGTACTTCGGATCTGACTCTTCCCAAGCGAGCGGCGTGGTGACCTTGTTGTCAGCGTAGACGAGCAGATCGAAAGAACAGGGGCCATCGAGAAGTGGCAAAAAAGTGACGCTTGCGCAGATCTGACGGATGATTGCCTGAATCTCGCCCATGATCTCCTTCTCAGGCTTCTCCTTCGCCTCCCTGCATGCATTAAGGCGCTAAATGCCGTGGATACGTGACGGAACGCGGAGGGAACGGTAGTTCGTACCCGGCCTGTGGCAAATCGGTGATGATGTCGAACACCCAACGCTCGACGGTGTCATTCGTGTCGATGTTGGTGATTACCACAACAAGCTTCTCCACAGTGCCGGTCATGAGCCAATCTGCACCTCACGAGGTTGGCCACGGTGCTACTCCTGGACAGAGCCGAGAACCGTACCCTTGAGCTGCTTAAGCACGTTGTTGAGGTAGTTCTTCAGGCCATCTTCTTTGGTGACCAGCATGCCGAGGCCGTACTTCTCGACGCGAGTGAAGGTCTCGGGCGGATAGATGCCGCGCTGGTAGAGGATGCTGCTAATGGCATGAGAACGGTGGTCGAGGGAGATCGGAGGGGAGCGCACCTGTTGATGCTGTAGCCGAAGAATTCCGCGACGATTTGGGCAGAACCCTTGATTGTGATTGCGTTCTTGTTTGCTTGCGACTGAGAAAACTGTACGTGAGATCTCAAAGTGCATCACGTCGGGTTGAGGAAGTTGTCATGTACCATGTTTCGGTGTTGCGATTTGCTCTGCTTGTGTTGTGGCAGTGCCGAACTTGCTCTCTTGTTTTTTGCGTTCCCGCCAAAACTGTGGGTGTCGGTTGTGGTTGGGTTTTTTTTGCATTTAATTTATAAACTGTTACAAAATTGTACAATTTTTCAAGGGGAAGGTGTGTGTTTGCTGCGGGACACCAGAAAGTGGACGACTGACAACCCCAATAATAAAAAAAGAGAGAGAGAAGACAACCCTCCCTTGCCCACCCACCAATTGACATAACTACGGACTGTCGCCCAGCCTCCCGAGAAAGCCAGCCCGTCCGTTGCCCGTGCGATGTCCCGTCCCGCCCTTGTCCTCCCCGTCCCGTCCTCCCCGGCCCTCTGTCGCCCGTCCCGATCCCTTCACGTCCCGTCCCGCCCTGTAGACCGCCCTGTAGATACCCGCCCAGGTACCTCTCATCAGGCGAGGAAGAGCTCGACGTATCGCGGACCCAAGTAGCCCCGGTTCTTCTCCCGCAGCGCCCTGTAGCCCTCTTCGGCCTGCTTAAACGACACCCAGGCCTCCCCCGTGCTATAGCCCGCCTGATCCCTTCCCAACTGGGGAACACTCGAAGTCAGCAACACGGCGATATTGGGGGGGGGAGGGTGATACAAGAGGATGTGTGTACCTGGACGGACTCGGGAATGATGTCGTAGCCAGCAAAGAATTCGATGATCTCTTGAGGCGACGTTCGGTACGGCACACCTGGCAAAGAGAGACCGGGTGTGAGTGTTGGCCGGGGCAAGCTGTTGCCCTCTTCTGAGATCATTGCGCCGCAAGCGTACCCCGAATTTGTATGGTGACGCCCTTGGACGCATCACCAGACGCGCCTGGAGGGACACTGGGGGCCGCCGGTGCTGCGTACGGCCGCTAGGAGCGATAGCGGGAGCCGCTCCGTCGTAGGGTGCCGGAATTGGGGGAGCGGGGTGAACAGGGTAGGCCGGGGCGGTGGGCGCCGTCGAGGCCGTGTTCCACCCAGAGGCGGCTGCCTGTTGCATCATCATGGCAAGCTGCGACTGGGCCGTCGGAGCCCCGTGGGAGCGAGCCTGCGCTTGGGCCGCCTGTTGACTGAGAGCTGTTGTAAGCTGGAGAAGAGCGATCGTGGGGTCCACGCCTGGCGCGCCGAGGGGTCCGCCCATTCCCGTTCCCATCGGGGGCATGTTGCCGTGCGCCATCGGGTTGTAGCCTCCGGGGTTGTAGCCGCTCGGGTTGTAGCCTCCGGGATTGTAGCCGCTCGGGTCGTTGTAGCTCGGAGGGTTGCTGTATCCGCCAGCGTACTGCGGCGGATAGCCGTAGGACGGTCCGGGCATCCTGCCGGGGCCGGCCATGTGGCCAGGGTCCGGGCCGGGATAATGGTGCGGCATGTGCGGAGGTGGGCGCTGGTGATCGTTGTAGGAGGGCGGGCCTTGGTGCTGATGATGGTAGCGGCTGGGAGGCTCGCCGTGCGATAGAGACGACATAAGTTCGTGCCTCGAGGACCCGAAGATCTCGACATAGCGGCTGCCCATGTGCTGGCGGTTCTTGGACATGGCGTGCTCCCATTGGGCCTCGTTGTCGAACTCGGCGAAGGCGTCGCCCGACGGCCGGCCAGAGCCGGTGAGAATGATGTGGACCCGACGCGCGGGCATCGGCGCAAACCAGTTCGCAATTTCCTCCTCCGTGGCGCTGAAGGGAAGACCGCGCAAGCGCACCACCCACTCGCCGTCGCCCTCTTCCGCGCCAGGAGGGCCGGTCGGAGGACCGCCATAGCCACCGCGATGTTCTGTGCACCATGATGCGTCAAGTTGTTAGCGAAAGGTGCGCATCCTGCCAAGTATATGTATGGAGAGAGCAGCAGCCACGTACCGTGCCCGTGCCCGTGATCGTGCCCATGTCCGTGATCGTGACCTCGACCATAGCCGCCACGCTGTTGTTGAAGGTCGCGAGTGGTCTGCTGGCGCCGCATCACGTTGATCAGCTCGGGTTTGTTGCTGCGGAAGAGCTCGATGTAGCGCGAGCCCATCTGGTCGCGGTGCCTCTCCAGCGCTCGTCGGGCGTCTTCGTCCGAGCCGAACTGCACGTAGGCCTCGCCTGTCACCCGCCCGTCGGGATTCTTGCAGATGAGGACGCCGCCATCGAGCACACGCACGCCCGCCTGCTCGAAGAAGGCTACGATCTCGCCCTCCGTGGCCCGAAATGGCAGCCCGCGCATGCGGACGACAGCCGCGCACTGGAGGTCGTCTTCATTCGTGGCGGCAGCTGATGCACCTTCTGTGACTCCGCGTGCCAGCATCTGTGCCTTCTCCATGTCGGACTGAGGGCAAGCGAACACCTCAATGTACCGCTGGCCCATTCTCTCCTTGTCCTTGGCCAGGGCCTTCACGAAAGTCTCTTCGTTGTCGAAGTGAGCATAGCCCTCGCCTGTGGCACAGGCACCCACTCTGGTCGTATCAAACAGAGGGTATAAAAGAGAGGATTGGAGGTGGAATTAATTACCTGTAGGACGACCAGATGGCGATAGTGCAAGAAGGATGGAAGGCAGCCCATCCTTTCCATCGGGTGCAAACGTCAACCCCTGGAAGAAGTTTTTAATGTCATCCTCGGTGGCTTGCCAAGGAAGCCCGCGTAGCCGCACAACAAATTCACTCGTACTGCACATTATAGCACGGCATCATGGTGAGCTTACTTCAAGGCCAGGGGCAGTGAGAGGAGTACCTCATGGCTGCTCGAGTTGATGCGTGCAGAGGATGATTGAGGCAAAAAACCTTTTCTTTTCTTTTCCTCGCTTGCAACTTGAATTTTCCTTCCGGACTTTCGCGGCATATTTCTGGGAAGGGACAGGCCTCCGCGCAGTTTGCCGGCGAGCAGGACATCGTGCGCATCTCTTCCGTTCGCTCTTCGTAGATCCTTTCATTTCTCCTTTCCATCTTCGTGCCATGGCCTCCAGGAGCTTCTCTCGTCTCGGGTTCTCTTCCCAGATCACCGCGCCCGCCCGCCTCACTCTGCCCCTCCGATCTAGGGCTGATTTTTCGCGCACCCTCCCCTGTGGTACCGCAATTCATCTGTGCCCCCCCCCCCAAAGCGCTTTTGTTGATCTCCTAACCCAACAAAATGCAGCCTATGCTGGAGCTCAGTCGTACTCCACCTACCGCGCTAAGCCCCACTTCAACATTTGCACGATCGGTCACGTCGATCACGGCAAGACCACCCTCACTGCCGCCATCACTAAGGTGCTCGCCGACACCGGTCTGGCCAAGTTCCGCGATTACCAGTCCATCGACAAGGTGCGCCATTTTCTTTTTTCCCCCAATTGCATCGTGTGGTGAGATGTGCGGCGCATGGCACTCACATCTGGCGCTGCTTGCTCCGGCAAACAGGCTCCGGAGGAAATTCGCAGGGGTATCACCATTAATGCTTCTCACGTCGAGTACGAGACCGACAAGAGGCACTACGGTCACGTCGACAACCCCGGTCATGCTGAGTTCATCAAGAACATGATTACTGGTAACCCCTGCCCAGCCCTTCTTTAATAACGATGTGCTGCTCACCCCCCTCCCAAACAAATTTCCCGTTGCCACCCTGCAGGTACCTCGCTGACGGACGGTGCTATCCTTGTGGTGGACTGCTCCACTGGCCCCATGCCCCAGACCCGTGAGCACATTCTGCTCGCCAGGCAGGTCGGCGTCAAGAACATCGTCGTGTGGCTCAACAAGTGCGACCTCATTCCCGACAAGGAGCTCCAGGACATGGTGGCCATGGAGATCCGCGAGGAGCTGACCCGATACGAGTACAACGGCGACTCTACCCCCATCATCCACGGTTCCGCCCTCGAGGCTATCGAGCTCAAGGACACCGAGTACGGTATTCAGGCGATCAGGAAGCTCCTCGCCACCGTCGACGAGCTCCCTCAGCCCGAGCGACAAACCGACAAGCCCTTCCTGATGGCCATTGAGGCTCTCTACACCATCTCCGGTCGCGGCACCGTCGCCACTGGTTCGTTTTCTCTCTTCTCGAGGACCCGTTTCGTTTCCGCCAGCCTCCCTTCTTCATCTCATCCGCCTTTCTTCTCCCGTGTGCAGGTGTGGTTGAGCAGGGTAAGGTCAAGATCGGCGACGAAGTCGAGGTCCTGGGCATGCAGGAGGACGCCAAGAAGATCAAGGGTGTCGTCACTGGTATCGAGACCTTCCACAAGCAGATGGAGGAGGGCTTCGCCGGCGACAGCATTGGTCTCCTCCTCCGTGGCCCCAACAGGGATGACCTCAAGAGGGGTCAGGTCGTCGGCAAGCCCGGCACCCTGTCGGCTCACAAGAAGTTCGAGGCCAACGTCTACGTGCTCACCAAGGAGGAGGGCGGTCGCCACACCCCCTTCGGTGCTGGCTACGCTCCCCAGATGTTCTTCCGTACCGCCAACGTCACCGGTAAGGTCATGATGGAGGGCGACAAGGTCGCCGTGCCCGGCGAGACCATGAACGTCGGCTTCGAGACCATCTGGCCCATGCCCCTGTCCGAGGGACTCAAGTTCTCCTGCCGCGAGGGTGGCATGACCGTCGCCGCCGGCGTCATTACCAAGGTCTTCCCCATGGAGGAGGAGGGCAAGAAGAAGAAGGGCAAGTAAGCGGTGCGCGCACATCGCCAACCGACAACATGATACGAACGAGAGAGAAGGGGAACGAACGATGAGCACAACAAAATACAGAGCACCGTTGGTTGTCAAAACACACCGATCTGGCTCTTTTTTCGGCTCGTGCGCTCTCTCGCCAAGGCCCGAGCGCTCGGGCCAAAAGGCGGAAGTCTTACCACCAACTGCGTAACTCCGTGCAACCAAGCGGGTCTGCTTGGTGGGTAGCGGTTAGCGAGACGCGGCTTGTTGGAGTGGACGAAGGAGGAAAAATCGTTCTGTTCGTGCCTCTTTCCCTCCCTTAATCTGCGCGACAGACGCGTGTGGCGGATACCAACGCATTTTCTACCCCTCTCTTTTTCTTCCCATTTCCCGCGACTCATCCGCGCATCCTCTCCATTACCTGAGCCATCCATCACCATCTACAACTCGCGGCCTGTCTGGAAAGCGATTCGATCGGTTCCACTTGACCACGAGATAATTCAAACGTAGAAGAAAGATGATGGAGACAAGTCACGGTCCCTCTATGAATGGAAGCGGCGTGAGGAAACTCGCCAGCCCTCGTCTAAAGGCACGCCCAGCAACCGCCCTCTCGCCTCGTTCGTCTCTACCTCAGCATCGGCGCATCCAATGCATCGGCCACTACGACCTCGACAAAACGATTGGCCAAGGCCAGTTTGGTAAGGTCAAGCTGGCGACGCACGTGCTCACCGGCGAGCGGGTACCACCACAGCCTCCAGCCTGCCTTGGCTTTGCCACGAAGCCACTAACCCCCCCTTCCATCTGCTTGTTCGTTCAGGTGGCTGTAAAAATCATTCTCAAGAGCAAGCTCGACGAGGACACCTTAAAGAAGGTTTACCGCGAGGTGCGCATCATGAAGTTACTCAACCACCCCAACATCATCCGTCTCTACGAAGTTATCGAAACGGAAAAGGTTCTTGGCTTCTTCCCTCTCCGTGTCATGCTCCACCCCACCCCTTAAGTTGTTTTGGCGCTGACATTGGGGGGGCCTTGTTGGGCAGGTGCTGTTCTTGGTCATGGAGTACGCCAGCGGAGGGGAGGTGCTCGATTTCATCGTTGCGCACGGCCGCTTGCAAGAGCGCGAGGCGAGAAAGTTCTTCCAACAGATCGTGTCCGCCGTGGACTACTGTCACAAGCACCACGTACGCGCCACTGACCCTCGGCATCGCTGACATGCGCACTTTGACGCTGCTGCAGTTGTTGGTCGCATCGTTGCGAGAGGGGCCGTGCTGACTCGTGCGCCTTTCTTTCTCTCCAGGTCATTCACAGGGACATCAAGTGCGAGAACCTCCTGCTGGATGCCGACCTCAACATCAAGATCATCGACTTCGGTCTTTCCAACTGCTTCACGCCCGGATCGCTCATGAAAACCTTTTGCGGAAGCCCCACCTACTGCGCCCCCGAGCTGATCCAGCGAAGGGAGTACCAGGGACCCGAGATCGACGTGTGGTCTCTAGGCGTGGTGCTCTTCGTGCTCGTCTGCGGCTATCTGCCCTTCGACGCCAAAGACTTCCAGGTAAGCCCTGATCGCCTCACCTCTCAGGTTCTCTTCCCAGCCACCCACTCTCTGACAACTCTTGCTCTTCTCTGCAGACCCTGTTCCGCAAGATTCTCTCCGGCGCGTACAGCGTGCCCGAGTTCGTGTCGCCGGAGTGTCGCGATCTGGTGCGTCGCATGCTCGTCGGGGATCCGGTTCAGCGAGCGACCCTGGAGGAAGTGCTGCGACACAGCTGGCTGCAGATGGGCCACACGCCCGCGTCTTCGGAGGAGCTAGCCGACGCGGCCTTCGCCTTTTCCCTGTCCCACGAAGTCGACCCCGACGTGGTCGAGCAGATGGAGTCGCTGGGCTTCCCCCGCGAGCAGGCCCTGGACTCCATCGTCAACAATCGCTACGATATCGCTGCCTCCACCTACTACCTCCTCGCATCCCGTAAGTTCAAGTCGCGACCACCACCGGCCCCGCTGGGAGCGGCCGCACCCGTCGCCCCGCCTCAGCCACCGCAGCCCCAGCGACCAACGCGCGGAATCCGCGGTCACAAGCGACACCACACCGTGGACGTGCCCATCGCTGAGATGGACAACCAGGCGCCCTCGGCTGCGCACCAGGATCCCCTCCGCGACCCTGCGCCACAGATGAACAAGTCTCGCCACCCGCCGCAATCGGGCCAGCCTGCGGCTCCTCATCAGCCATCGGGCGTGCCGCATCAACCGACCGCCCCCACACCGATCATTACGCTCACGCCCACGGGCCGCCCCGCCGACGAGCCGCATGCTGGCGCGGCTGCCGGCGTTCGCGTACCGGATCCGGCACTCGGGAACGGCAATCCCGGCCTGCTGCCCTTCTGGCGACAGCGAGGGCACCACCGGTCGCGGTCGGTGGACACCACGTCCTCCGGGATGCAGAGCCCTCCTCAGCACGACTACACCTCGCACATCATCAAGGAGGCTACGATACTGAACTCGTCGCCGACCGGTTCGCGGATAGCGCGCCGCTCGCCGCCGCTCAACAAGAACCATTCCCCGCCCGGGCACTACTCGCCCGCCGCACCGCCGCACCCGCTCCCGCCCGACATCGCGCGGGTCAAGGCCGCTGCGCGTCGCAAGTCGATGCGCCCCAAGTCGGTCGGGCCGTGGAACCCCCCGGCAGAGGCCGCCACGATCCCCGCGGCGTGCGATGTGCCGCCGCCGCCACACGAAGATCAGAGCCTTGAGGCGCAGCTCCGGGCAAGCGCGACGGTTCAGCTCCCGCCGCCGCCGCCCGCGCCC
Organism: Acanthamoeba castellanii str. Neff; assembly: GCF_000313135.1. NCBI lineage: Eukaryota > Discosea > Longamoebia > Acanthamoebidae > Acanthamoeba > Acanthamoeba castellanii. Next base: position 67,605 of record NW_004457376.1, read on the forward strand.
GAGCAGGGACCCTTCAAGCCTGGCCACCGACGCGCCCAGTCGTACGACATCCGCGCCATCAAAACGCAGGAGCCCCCGGCGGCAGGCGCTCCATGGCACCCGGCGCAAGACGAGGAGGACCCGCTGAGCGACGACGACCCTAGCAAGAGAGGCGACCAGAGCAAGAATGGAGGCACGCTCAACTCCCTCGTCAACTCGCTTAAGTCCGGCCTCGGTCTGCTACGTGGACGTGGCGAGAAGGAGAAGGAGAAGGAGCCCCGATCGATTCGCTTCGCTCTCAACGTGTCGACCACGTCGGCCAAGTCGGCCGAGGAGATCATGAATGAGGTCAGCCGCGTCCTGGCGCTCAACAACACCACCTTCACCACGAGCTCCTACTGCGCCTACTGCACCTGCGACGACGTGCACTTCGAGGTCGAAGTGTGCAAGCTGCCCATGCTCTCGATGAACGGCATCCGCTTCAACCGGATATCGGGAGACGCCTGGAACTACAAGCGTATCGCCGCCAGGCTGATCGAGCAGATGGAGCTCTAAGGCCAGTCTGTGTCTGCCAGAGCAGGCTCTCGTTCGCTGGTTGGCCAGCCCTGAGCCCCTGTCCCTGAGCCGAGCCACGAGGGCGGGTCCGCTGCTGGTGGTGTATATACACGATTCTCTGTATTTATCTGTGCTCTCTGTGGCGCTGTATTTATTGAGGAGTCACCTGTACATGTAAACATATGTTCTCTCACTTGCTGTCTCTCGCACCCTATAGGCAACAACACCCTCCTGAAGCTTCATCGCCCTCGGGAGTTTAGCCACGGGTCGACAGGAAGGGGCCAGTAAATTGGGCCGCAGCGCCGTAGCTACGCGAGAGACAACAACAACCGCAGCACGGAGAGAGTCTGAGTTCTGTTGCCTTGTCTACCCGCAAACAGCGCTCCAGAAGCGTCGCCGCCTTACAGATTGATCGAGGCTTTACTTCTACTAAACGACTGCTCTACCACGTACGTGAGTGCCTCGAGTGTTGTTGTTTTTGTTGGTTAGAGGGGGGAACATCCATTAATCGTTGCCTATCTGCCGCGATTTGATTCTCAACGTTTTTATTGATCGCACCTTCTTCCTTTTGCACCACCCAGATACAAACATCACAATGGTACGGATCATCAATCCCACGACTACCATCTGCTACCTTGCACAATGTACTAAGCGCGAATCATCCTTCTCTTTCAGCAGGGCCACGCAGACCCCGAAGAGCTCTATGAGAAGCAGGAGAGAATTGGAAAGGGTTCCTTCGGCGAGGTGTACAAGGGGTACGTGTTCGGTTCGCAGCCACGCACGAATGACTAGCCGGGCTATCTCTGACAGCTTCGATTCCTCAAAAAGGGTTGATAAGAAGACAAAGAAGGCCGTCGCCATCAAAATCATAGACTTGGAGGATGCTGAGGACGAAATCGAGGACATTCAACAAGAAATTGCCGTGCTCTCCCAATGCGAGAGCTCCCATGTGACTCGATACTTCGGCTCCTATCTCAAAGATACCAAGCTATGGATTATTATGGAATTCCTTGCTGGCGGCTCTGTGCTCGACCTGGTACCTGCCTCCTCCCGACCCTCCTCCGTTTCAGGCAACACTCTGACCTCCTGCTCCTTCTTGTTTTAAAGATGAAACCCGGCCCCATGGACGAGGCCTACATCGCTATCATCACCCGAGAGCTGCTCAAGGGTCTGGAGTACTTGCACAAGGAAGGAAAGATCCACCGTGACATCAAAGGTAACCACCGTGAACTCTGGCCTTGAAGGCAGTGCCGTCTCACGCTTGCACGCCTATCCTGTTGTACGTCCAGCCGCCAACATCCTCCTGTCGGGAACCGGTTCTGTTAAGCTGGCCGACTTTGGCGTGGCCGGACAGCTTACGGACCAGATGACGAAGCGCAACACCTTCGTCGGTACTCCCTTCTGGATGGCTCCCGAGGTCATCAAGCAGGCTGGCTACGACTCCAAGGCCGACATTTGGTCGCTCGGCATCACGGCGATCGAGATGGCCAAGGGCGAGCCGCCCTACGCCGACCTCCACCCCATGCGCGTGCTCTTCCTGATCCCGAAGAACGGGCCTCCCACGCTCGAGGGCAACTTCACCAAGAAGTTCAAGGACTTCGTGGCGCAGTGCCTCAAGAAGGATCCCAACGAGCGACCCACCGCCAAGGAGCTGCTGAAGCACCCATTCGTCAAGGGAGCCAAGAAGACGGGTTCTCTCGTCGACCTCATCGAGCGGCGCAAGAAATGGCAGCAGGCGATGGGCCACGCTGACTCGGACGATGACGACGACGATCACCCTTCTGATGAGTACGCGCCTTCCTTTGTTTCGTGTCATAACAGCCAACGTGCTATGCTGTCGGCATCTCACACGCCGAACCCGCAGTGCCCAGGATGTGGACGAGCCATGGGACTTTAGTTCCGACGACGAGAAGCCGCAGCCCAAGCCAAAGGAGAAGACCTCCGAGAAGCCGCGCTCTTCGCGCTCAACGGAAACAAAGAAGAACGGCGATGAGAAGTCGGGGTCGGGTTCATCAGATTCCAAACACAAGCGGGACAAGTCCTCTTCGTACGTGTCCATCCATCATCTATGTTTTGCGCAGCCGTGGGCGATGATGGCGGCGAGCTTACCCATTCATGCCTCATTAGGGAGAAGGAGAAGAGCAGCACCGACAAGAGCGGCGAGAAGGCGGTCGCGCCTGCGGCTGGCGGCAACAGTCGGCCCTCGGCTCTCACCTCAGTCATCTACCCCGTGCTTTCGAAGCTGCTCAAGAGCACAACCGACGAGAACGTCATCTCGTCACTGGCCCAGCTCAAGATCGCCTTCGACAACGCCGAGAAGTCGCAACCAGGCATCACGCACACGATGATTGCGCAGATCATCGAAACCCTCAAGCGCTAAGCGGGCGAAACCCCTCCGAGTCTGTCTTCGCTCTCCGCTCTTTTCCTCCTCCCTCGCGGTCCTCTCAGCACACCATCGTATCACCCTATTTAAAGCCCAGGCCTCGGAGCACCATCGCGAGACACCATCTTCTCTTCTCTCGCTCGCTACCATCAACCACCAACGCACGCCCTCTTTCCTCTCCCTCTCTCTTCTTCACCTTCTCCGCTGAGGCTGCGGGCGTGTAGCCTGTGTTTTGCTGTAAATTTGATGCTCTGTCTCTTCTCTTGTTGACCCTCCCCCGCTAATAAACGGACCCTCATCACCAAGAACCCTGCGTCTTCGTCTTGGTTGTTTTACGAGCTTGCACGGCGTTTGAAAGTGGAACGTGTTGAGTTGGCAACAGGGGTATGTACAAGACCCTCGGTACAGGAAACCGTTTCGGTAGAAGGGGAAGAGAGAGAGGGAGGGTGAGTCCTCTCTACTGGCCGAACGTGTTCTCGCCCGAGTAGGTGATGTAGAGGAAACCATCCTCGTCCTTGTACTTGGCGTAGATGTGCGACATGAGTTCGGCTGCAGCACAGAGGAAGGACGTAGGTTAGAAGAAACGAAACAACAGAACCAAAAGGGTCTCACAGGTGTGAACCCACAGAAGGAAGGAGGAGAGGGCAGCAATACATACCAGTAGGGGGCAGAACGTTATTAACAAAGAGGAAGATGGCCTTCTCGGGGCTTAGCTTCATGTGCTTCCTGATCTCGTACACGAACTTGCCCACAGTAATGTCGGCAGGCACCAGGAACCTTCAATACAAAAGAGTCAGCAACGGACCGCCGCGTGATCATCATTGAGCGATTATGATGCGTACTTCTTCTTGTCGATGTCGGGGGCATCGCTCTTGGGCGCTTTCTCCACAATCACGGGAATGCGGTCGGGGTACTTGGCCCTGATGCGGTCGGCGACCTCACGCCTCTTGTCTGCAGTATAAAAGGGAACATATCCATGAGCTTCCTGTTTCTAATTTCGCATCAATGATGCCTTTCATTCACCAGAAGCTCCCCTTACCAAGAGAATGTTCCTCCTTGAATGGCTTCTGCATGTTGGTCGAATTGATGGATGGGGTGATGCTGCTGGATGGAGATCCTTCTAGTCTGATGTCTTGATGTCGATCTGTACGCGTCTTTCTGTGGTGTGAAATTGTTCAGCTGCCGCAGCAGTTGTTCTGTCGAACTTTCCCTCCAGTGTGCTTCAGCGATTGTCCACCCTTAATATGTCGGTCCACACGTGCATACACAAAAGAAGAAAAGAAAAAAAGAAAAGAAAAAAAGAACGCGCTAAAGAATCCTCTCGGCCATGCCGCGTGTGGCGTGTATGTTCACACCACTCTCCCTGGTGACTGTAATCACGTACGCCCTCGGCACTGTGCACTCTCCCAATGCGCCGGACGTCGTGTTGGTGTGTCGAGGCTTCGGGTGTTTCTCCTTTTTCCGCTCGGGGGAAATTGGCGGGTGCCCCTCGGGCCGCGAAGAACTGCGCGCAACGTCAAGAGTAGAAGAGGTTTGGTGGTTTATTTGGTTGCTTGGTCGTGGGAAAGATGGACGGAGAAGAGACCTCGCACAGGAGGAAGATCTCGCAGCCAAAGAGAGGCGAAGAGGGCGAGGGTTCGCCCCATTCGCCTCGAGGTGGGCGCCTGGACTCCAAGCTGAGATCCAGCAGCCACAACGGGTCATTGACCAGCTCCTCTTCATCTGCAGCAATATCGAAGAGGAAGATCTCGATCAAGCGGGCCGGTGGCAACGAAGACTCGGTATCCCTCTTCCCGCGCCGTCCTTTTCGCCCCGCCCACTCTCATACAATACGCCCCCACCACACAGGATGGAAATGATGAGGTTTCAGATGACGACGGCACGCGGGTCCTTCGAAAACACAGCGGCAGCACCGACGCAGGCGCCCGGCGCAAGGGCTCCTCCAGGGCCACCAGGAATCCGGATGAAGATGAATCGATGGATGGCGCCGAGCCCTCCACGGGTCCACGTGGCGAAGATGAAGGGCCGCCTCCGGGTCCAGACGACATGCCCCCGGCACTCCCGCTCGACGAGGACCCCGCCCTGCTGGACGACGAGGATTTCGAACCGCAGGAGCCGCCCCCGGCACCTCCGCCCATGCCCACGGGCGACACGGTGGAGGAGGTGACCGAGTTCGAGGCGCGCTTCCTTTCCCCGCTCATTCTCGAGTCCGACCACCCCGAAATGGCCTCCTTCCCCTCAGACCTCCTCCACTTCACCGCCACACCCAAGACCCACCGCACCCTCTACTCCACCAAACCGGTAACACCCCCGTCTCTTCCACATTCGTGCGCGAATCGCGTTGCGTAGCGAGTCCTGGTTGTTGGCATGCAGCTCACGCTTCATGGATGTCGTTGCCTGGTGTTGACGCGACCACGCGTGTGGGCAAATGGTGAACGCCAACAGGACGGGACGCGGCTGGAGAAGTGCGAGCCGCACGTGCAGGAGGCCTTCCGCGCGTTCTCCCAGAACTGGGTGGTGGTGACTCGCCAGAACACGGCCTACACCAAGGCGCAGCCGACGGGCACGCCGGCCACCATCTACGATCTGCCCAAGGAAACCTTCGAATGCGAGACCACAGCCACCCCCGAGCCCGCCGAGCAAGAGGACGAGCTCCTGCTCGGCAGCATCCCACACCCCAACGCACAGGTGCTCGCCTTCAACGCACAGAAGCGGGTAAGTGCCCTCCCGATTGCAATTTTGCTCCTTGCACCCAAACGAGCCGACTGACGGGCGTCGCGGTGGTGGGTATTCAGCGTGAGAGGCAGCTGCCTCTGTTTCGGTACTACGATCCCGAGTACAAGTGGCCAAACCACGAGCGTGTCCTGTGCGAGCGTGTCGCACCGCCGCTTCCCGATCTCGAACCCAAGTTCGTCAAAATTGGCCCACACTTGTGCTTGGGGGAGTTTGTGGGGCGTGCGCGGTGCTCACGCTTCTCTTCTGTGCCACAGGCCTCTTGTACAGCTGCTGGTCGAGTGCCAGGCCCTCACACTCCAGTTTGGCCAAATTGAACCCTTCTTTTGCTCCTTCGCCCTCTACGACCTGGGCAAGCGAACCAAGATCTCGGAGAACTTCTACTTTGACAGGAACCATCAGTCCATCCTCTCCAAGCTCGGGCGGCATCTTGTACGCAGCGCCTTCTTCGCATTCCAGCTCTTCTCTGTCCCCCTCCCACTCCATATTTGAGATGGCCATTGAGACTCATCTCTCTCTCTCTCTCGCACTCGGCACGCCGCCGCAGGAGTCCATCGACCCTCGCACTCGGTGTCAACGGGGCCAGTTCTCGGTGTCGCAGCCCAACGATGATATCTACCTCGTCCTGCGAGTCGATAAGGTGCTTCAAGGGGACAGCACCGCGCTCGAATTGTACACAAAGACCGACTTGGTACGCGCCTCGAGGCCCACACAATCTATGAGCGCACGGTGTAGTCCCCTCAATCGAGTGACTCACTGATGCGTGGGCACGAGCAGAAGGGGAAAGAGCTGGAGAAGAACAGGGTCAAGGCCCAAGAATCGGCGGTCGCGTTCTGCTCGCGCCTGGGGTGCTACCGCCAGTCGTTCGCATGGGCCGCCCTGCCCGTCTTCTCCCGTTCCACACTCGCCCTGCAGGAGCTGAACAACTTCACCCTCTACCCGGCCCACCCCAAAGACAACATCTACGACCAGCTCCTCGAGCTCCGCGTACGCCGCCCGCCCGCCCATGCCCTGCGTGTGGCGCTCGGCGCACTCTTGCTGACCGCCTTGACACGAACGAACAACAGGACCCGAAGGCCAAGCGCAAGGCGATTCCGGCGACGTGCGAGGTGCGGGTGTCGCAGCTGATCACGGAGTCGTCGATACCGCCCTTCCGGCTGGACCCGACGCTGAACCCGGTGCGGGACCCCATCACCGGCCGCATCCCCTCCACCGAGGGCGGCGAAGAGACCTGGGTCCACGAGGTGCAGGAGTTCGGGGACAGCGGGACCTCCTGCTTCTGGAGCTACGTCAACAACCTCTACGTGTACCCCGAGTCCGTCGTCCTGTCGGCCCACAACAGGAAAGTCAAGGTACGCTACTGGTTTCGAGATGTGTCTGCACTGTAGCGACTCACGGACCACACACACACACACACACACACATACGCGACACACCACATGCACCAACTCGCGCAGACCATTGCACTCAAGGTGGCGCTGCGAGCGGACGATGAGGCGGCCGACGCCCCGGGCCTGCCGATGATATTCGGCCGGTCGTCCTGCGCCGCCTTCTCCCGGCAGGCCATCGCGCAGGTCGTGTACCACAACAAGGCGCCCACGTTCCAGGACGAGGTCAAGATCAAGCTGCCCACGCGGCTCACCGACAAGCTCCACCTCCTCTTCACCTTCTACAACGTGTCCGTCCAGCGGCCCAAGAAGGGCGAAGACGAGCTGGAGTCGCCCATCGGCTACGCCGTGCTACCGCTCTACGAGAACGGGAAGCTGCCCGAGAACAACCAGGGCGATCTGATCGGGCTCCCGATCGTGGTGAGCAAGCGACCAGACCACTACATGTCCGAGGAGGCCCGCTCGAAGGCGATCTACCTGGACAACGGGAAGCCCCTCTTCCGCACGCGCCTGCGCATGGTGTCTACCATCTACCCCGACGACCCAGCACTCACCCAGTTCTACAAGTTCTTCTCCACCACCGACAACGAACGGGAGCTCTCTCAGGCCTTGGACGGGTTCGTACACCACCAGCACGCACGCATACACTACTGCAAAGGTACCTTAGCACCCTGATTATACTAACCCCCCCCTCTCTGTTGTGTCACGCCGCGACATGCCTAGCCTCGAGAGCATTCCCAAGACGGTGGCGGTGCAGAACTTCCCGATCTTGGTGCAGATGCTGTGCCACGTCATGTGTGTGCACTCGCGCACGCCGGGCTTCAAGGCGTTCCGGGTGCTGCTCAAGATCCTCAACCTGGTGCACTGGGCCACGAGGGAGAAGGGCGCCCTGCGGTCGCGCCTCCTCCAGTCCTTCGTCTACCACGCCTTCGATCCCGGCGCCTTCGCCGACCAGGTACGAACTAATGACCGGCCAACTCCCCTCCACAACCGCTCTAGTCTGGGGCTCACCGGGTCCCCTTTCCGTTGCGACAGTTGCCGCTGGCGATGTGCACGCACTTCCTCACGTTCATTGCGGGCAAGATCAACTTTGACGAGAGCGCGGACGTGACGACGGCAGATATGGCGTCGTCCATGTGGTTCATATTCGACATGCTCATCAAGTCGATGGCCATCAAACTGCACCAGGAACAGCAACTCGGTACGATCTTCTTTTTGCAACTCGCCGTCCATCACATGGGCACCGCCTGACCTCGCGCGAGCGGCGTACAGCGCGAGCGGACCGAAGTACCTGGTGGAGCGCCGAGTTCGCGCGGCTGGTGACCAAGGTGGTGCAGAACCTGGTGAAGTACTACAAGTCACACATAACCACCGATAACTACAAGCCCTCCATGGAGCTCAACAAGGCACACACGCCCCCCCCCACCGGCCAGCTCCTCGCGTTTTCCCCTCTATCCGACGCTGACCTTTGCTTCCGTGTGTGTGTGTGTGTGTGTGTTTCAGATGGTGGCCCTGTTCGTGCGAGACCTCTACCCTGTATTCGATCGGGGCAGGATCAACACGCTGGTCAAGATCTATGCCGAGGCCATCTCCTGTACGCGACTTGTACCCTGTGGGAGCCTGGGTCCGGCATGCACGGGCTGACCGTGGGTGTTTTTGGTGTGGTGATTGAACAGCGCCGGGCTCCTCGAATGAGGGGGTGGGCGCGATGGAGCTCTCGGTGCTCAAGTTCGACTTCTTCAAGATCCTCACCGACCACGAGTGCTTCATCCCCATCAACCTGCCACTGCCCTACGAACTGCAGCCCGCCGACATCTCCTTCGAGGTGCAGATCGACCTCCACCTAAAATTAAAAAGCAACAATCGCCTCTCTCAATTCACACTCACGCGTTGTATGTGTCGTGTTGTGTGTCGTCGTGCGAACGGCAGGCGATGAGCGAGAAGCATCCGCAGTCGGCGATGCTGATTCAGGAGATGGTGCGGAGTCTGAGCGGAGGGGAGACGGTCAAGCTGGCGCGGGCCATCGCCATCTGCACGCTCAACATGCTGCTCACCAAGCACGACTTTGACGCGCGGTACCAGGAGCCCGGGCAGCGCGCCCGCGTCGCGCTGGTCTACTTCCCGCTCGTGCCCCTCCTCCTCGACGCCTACGGCGACATGGAACCGTGGCACAAGGAGAGCCCGCCCATCGAGAAGCGGGGCCTCTACGTGTCGCTCCTGTTCGTGCTGCGCAACATCGACCGCGCCTTCCTGCGGCGGTGGTGGCGCCTCGAGTCGGTCGAGCGGCGGCACCGGTTCCTGGACCTGCTCGCGGCCTGCGCGGCCACGTTCGAGTACGACCGGGCCAACGCCAAGGGCGCCATCCTGCAGGCCCCGTCGTTCGCCTTCGCCACGTCGGAGAAGAAGGCGCCCGAGAGCCCGCGCAAGAGCTCGCTCGGGGACTCGGACGCCGACAAGTCGCAGGAGCCGGGCAAGGAGGGCAAGCTCAACTGCTGCGTGATGATGCTCCTCCTGGACGTGGTGGAGGACTTTGTGGAGGACTTTGCGCCGGAGATGGCGACGCCCGACGGGACGCCCACGCTCGAGCGAGTGCTGGCGCTGCTGGTCAACTTGCTCGAGCGGCCGCAATCCCTGCGCTTCCTCGAGTCCCTGTTCGCCTCGCTCCGGGCCTTCCTCTCGCGCTTCCGCTCGCGCCTCTTCTCCGAGAACTCGTCCGTGCTCTACGCCCTGTGCCGCGAGGTGCTGCGCTACGCCAACACCGCGTCGGCCCACACGCGCGCCCTCGCCACGTCGCTCCTCTTTCTGCTCATGCTGCGGAACTACGAGGAGATGGGCCAGTTCGGGCGCATCTACACCCAGGCCACCACGGCGCTGTCGCAACTCATCACCGAGGGCGCCATGAGCGACGACACCTACATCCGCCACGCCTTCAATTCGCTCACCGAGTACGCCCTGTTCGTCTACTCGACCGCCACCATCGCCATCATCCCGGCCGAGCGCGCCCGCAACGAGGCCCGCCACTGCTACCTCAAGGCCGGCTTCGCCCGCCAGGTCCAGGAGCTGTCCGGCACCCTGACCAAGATCCTGCGCGACACCATCGAGGTCACCGAGCTCAAGCAGAAGGCCGACTCGGAGATGATGGCCGAGCTCTACTTCCGCATTGCCCAGGGCTACGTCCACACGCCCGACCTCCGCGTGACGTGGCTCAACGAGCTCGCCCGCTTCCACTACTCGGAGA
>NW_004457376.1:77901-79082 GCF_000313135.1 Acanthamoeba castellanii str. Neff
GGTTGGGTGGTCGTGGGGCGCTGCAGGAGGAGCTGAACCCCATCGAGGTGTCGATCGAGGAGATCGACAAGAGGGTGCAGGCGCTCGTGTGCGAGCTGGAGCAGAAGCCGCCCAACATCAAGACGCTGCAGCACGTCCTGCAAGGCAGTGCCCTTCCCCGTACGTCTCCGCACACCTGGCGTCGAGTCGGGTTCGCCAGCGCGGTAACAACGGACGACCTGTGGCTGTGCGTGTGTGTGCATGTGTGTGTGTATGTGTGTGCGTGTGTGTGTGTGTGTGTGCGCGCGCGCGGGCGTGTGCGTGTGCGCTGTTTGATGCATGCAGAGGTCAACCAGGGAGCTACGGAGATCTGCGAGGTGTTCCTGGCCAAGGGCGAGGGCGACAAGTATTCGCCGGCCTCGCTGGAGCGCCTGCGTGAGAGTCTGCGCCAGTTCCTGAAGGCCTGCGAGCGAGCAATCGAGCTCAACCGCAGCCTCATCGGCAGCGAGCAGCTCCAGTTCCAGAAGTCCATCGAGGAGGGTTTCAGGTCAGTCGCCCCACTCATTTCTCTCCTTACAGCTCTTGCGTTCTTGTGCCACCAGTCGGGCTGAGAAAAATGGGACTCACGGCCGTGAACAACCATTCAACCCCACGCACACCGTGCAGAGACATCAAGACGCAGATGGCGCCGCACGTACAGGCAAGAGATCCCAAGCGAGTGATGAGCTTCGGGATCATGCAAGAGAGCAACGGCAGCGATGAAGACTCAGACGACAGCGAGTCCGAATACACCATCGGGGTACATACGCACACACACTTGGGGATGTAGTACACCTGTAAGCACGAATGATCTTCTTCTGACTCTCGCCCTTCTGCAGTCACCACCGACCAGCGGCCCGCCCTCCCAGATAGGCTCACCCCGCACTTAGAGGGGAGAATGTATGTACACTGTCGACAATATATTATTCGCTCGCGGTGTCTGGCTCCTGCGCGGTTTGGTCGTCGAGGAGGCCCGTCTTTTGCTGCAGCATTGTCATCTGCGCATGGACCAGCACGCGCGATAGCTCCTTCAACTTGATCGGCTGCATTGACCAAATGGCGCGCGTCAGTATAACGTGATGGGCTCTCTCCACAGGGAAAAAGGAGAAAGGGGAGCACCTTGGGCAGGTAGCCGTCCATGCCGGCCTGACGACACTCCTTCC
>NW_004457376.1:79125-91050 GCF_000313135.1 Acanthamoeba castellanii str. Neff
ATTCGCCGGCCTCGCTGGAGCGCCTGCGTGAGAGTCTGCGCCAGTTCCTGAAGGCCTGCGAGCGAGCAATCGAGCTCAACCGCAGCCTCATCGGCAGCGAGCAGCTCCAGTTCCAGAAGTCCATCGAGGAGGGTTTCAGGTCAGTCGCCCCGCTCATTTCTCTCCTTACAGCCACTCTTGCGCTTGTGACCCAAGTCGTGAGAAAAAATGAGACTCACGGCAACCTCATTCAAACGCACACTGTGCAGAGACATCAAGACGCAGATGGCGCCGCACGTACAGGCAAGAGATCCCAAGCGAGTGATGAGCTTCGGGATCATGCAAGAGAGCAACGGCAGCGATGACGACTCAGACGACAGCGAGTCCGAATACACCATCGGGGTACACGCACACACTTGGGGACGTAGTACGCCTGTAAGCACGCGCATGATCTTCTTCTGACTCTCGCCCTTCTGCAGTCACCACCGACCAGCGGCCCGCCCTCCCAGATCGGCTCACCCCGCACTTAGAGGGGCCCAGATCTCCCTCCACACACCACCTTCTTGTTTGTACACTACAAAGCAACTCTTGATAACCAATCACCCACCACTCAGTGCACACAGCAGAGGTACAAATCTCACATGTATGTAGTATGGAGTGTGTCGAATCTATGTACACTGTCGACAATATATTATTCGCTCGCAGTGTCTGGCTCCTGCGCGGTTTGGTCGTCGAGGAGGCCCGTCTTTTGCTGCAGCATTGTCATCTGCGCATGGACCAGCACGCGCGATAGCTCCTTCAACTTGATCGGCTGCATTGACCAAATGGCGCGCGTCAGTATAACGTGATGGGCTCTCTCCACAGGGAAAAAGGAGAAAGGGGAGCACCTTGGGCAGGTAGCCGTCCATGCCGGCCTGACGACACTCCTTCCGCGTACCGTACTGCAGGTCGGCAGTGCAAGCGATGATGTACGGTGGCGGTCGGGTCGTGCCGCTGCGCTCCTGCTCTTCTTGCTTGATCATGCGGCTCGCCGTGATGCCGTCCATCTCCGGCATGTGCAGATCCTGTTGATGCCCCGCAATAGCGCATGTGTTGGACAGTGGCTCTCTACACCACAAAACACGTTGGCGTACCATCAAAATGACTGAAAATGGCTTCCCCTCGGCGTTGGCTTCCCGCACAGCGTCCACCGCCTTCATACCGTCACCCACCACCTATGCGCCATTATCATTATATTAGTAATGGGGCACATCACACACACACACACACACACAGGGGTGGAAAGAAGGCGTTACCGCGACTTGGGTGTGGCCGATGCGGCTGAGCAGCTTGCAGGCCACCTTCTGGTTGATGGTGTTGTCCTCGGCCAGCAGTATCCGGTCGATCACCGGGTACTGGTCGCTGTGCCGCACCGGGTCCTTGGGGGTCACCGCCATCGAGTAGCGGCGCGGTCCGCCCGTCGCCGGCTCGGGGTGCGGGGGCGGGTAGTGCTGGGTGCCGGGCAGCCGCGGCGAGTCCATCGGCGTGTACGGCAGCGGCGTGATCGGCCGCAGGCGCGTCGGCAGCGAGTGCGTGTGCTGCGGGTGGATGTGCCGCCGCGCCGCCTCGTTGAGGTTGTTGTAGAGGAACACCGACGAGTGGGCCGGCGCCAGGGTGGTCGAGTCCGAAGCCGCAGGCGCAGCTGAAGGTGACGACGACGATGAAGAGGAAGCCGCGGCCTCGTTGGTGACAGGCGAGTTGGGTCGTGCGATGGCGCCGGGCTGGGCTTCGGCGGCGTCGAGTGCGCCCAAGGCCGTGCGCATCTGCAGCTCGGGGAGGATCTGCTCGGCCATCTGCCGGGCGTCGTTGCGGCGGTCGTTCTTCTCCAGCTGGCAGCACTTATCGTAGTCGGGGACGGCGCCCTGGAGCTTGACGCGGATGGTGAAGGTGAACATGCTGCCCTTGCCCTCCTCGCTGTGCACCTCCATGTGGCCGCCCATCAGCTCGCACAGCCGCTTGGATATCACCAGCCCCAGCCCGGTACCCTCGTATTTCCTGCATTTCACATATGTTGTGTGTGTCGTGTGCCGTGTGTCGTGTGTGAGCATTGGGTGTTCGGACATAAAAATTTACGTCCGCACTTCGATGGGAAGCGGGAGAGCCAGTCGGGTACCGGGTGGCGGACGAGTCCACCTGTGAGAAGGGCCGGAACAGGCGGCTCTGCTTCTCGTGCGGTATTCCGATACCCGTGTCTGTCACTTCGAAGTGGAGCTGCGCGTACTGTGCAGGCGGCCAACCACACGCGCGCGCAACGCTGTCAGATATGGCATCGTCTGACCGGCACACAACGTCGAACGATGCCGCCCAGCGCACAGCAAACAGGGTCTCGAGCGCGTACCTTCTCCTTGTCGGAGGTCTCCCAAGTGGAGTTGGTCAAGACGCGAAGCGTGATGCTGCCCTCCGGCGTGAACTTGAGCGCGTTGCTGCAGATGAAGATGGGTGGGTGGGTGGGAAGTGCGCATGGTTCAAGGCTTCCATCGTGTACGGTACGTACCTGAGCAGGTTGATCAGGACCTGGCGCAGGTGCTGCTTGTCTCCGATCACGAACGACGGCACGGTCGGGTCGATGAGCGTGGAGAGCGTGACTTTCTGGTGTCGGCCGGTGGTGTAGTTGGACATGAGGCCCATCAGGTTCCGGATGCACTTGTACAGGTCGAACGGACATTGCTGCATATCGTGCGACGCGTTCGTGTTCCGTGTGTGTGTGTGTGTGTGTGTGGTCAGCTCTCAATACGAGGTGAGCCAAACAAGGAGAGACAGTGTACGTGAATCTCCGTTTTGCCGGCCTCGATCTTAGAGAAGTCGAGGATGTTGTTGAGCAGCGACAGCAGGGCCTTGGCCGACGACGAGATGATCTGCACGCAGTCGCGCTGCTCTCGCGATATGTGAGAGCCCTTGAGCACCTTGGTCATGCCGCAGATGGCGTTCATCGGCGTGCGGATCTCGTGCGAGACCACCGCGAGGAACTCGGACTTGGCCTGCGAGTTCTGCTCGGCCTTCTCCTTGGCCCGCTCCAGCGCCAGGTTGCGCCACGCCAGCTTGCGGCCCTTGTTGGCCTGACACAGCAGATAGGCGTGCTCCAGCCCGATCGCAACTGCGAAGACGAATTGACGGTGCAAAGTGTCAGCCCTCGCACAACCGCGAGTGCGACACACATGACACACGCGGGCGCACCTTGAGTGATGACCTCCTGGAGGAGGATGATGTCATCGAGGTGCCAGTCGTCGGCCGCGCGGCCCGTGGAGCCGTGGCGGAGCTGGAGCACGATCACGGCGTACGAGTCGCGCTGGTAGGGCACGGAGACGCATAGGAGCGACCTGATACGTCGCTGTCGGTAGTAGTTCACCAGGCTTTCGTCCAAGGCGACACCTGTCGTCGGCAGGCATCGATGGCACGCGGTGAGCGGGAGGTCAAGCTTGACTGTGGACGGCGTATCGGCCGGGGTGGTGGTACCTGAGAGCTTCGCGGGGGCACAGGTGAGCTGCTCCTTCCTCTCGAAGTCGATCACCATGGCTGTGTTGCCCTCCGGCAAGCTGACACCACAAATGCGTGTTTTGGGGTGAGCCCTGACACCACACACACAACACACACATGCGCGCGCGCGCACGACACACATGAAGAGATTGTGTTGGCCTTACCCAGGCAGGAGATGCAGCATCGGCACCTCGGCGTCACTGCACGCCTGCTTGTCGGTCTTGGGGCTGTCGGGCGCCCATCGGTCGTACTCGCTCAGCAGGCGCCACTTGTACGGCTGGCAGTGCGTCTGGCCCCTGTTGTTCGGCACGTCGTTCCCCTCCTTGTCCTTGCCCTTGCCTTCGGGCACCGCACGGTGGTCCGTGTCATCAGGCGAAGTGCCCTCCAGTGGCGACGTTTCCAGGCCGTGGCTGGGGTTCGGGTCGCAGCGGTACACGGAGCACACGTCGGCGTCGAACACGTCGATACACTGCGCCGCCGTCGCGTTGCTGATGTCTTGCAGCTTGAGGCTGCGCCGTATCTCCTTCGTCACTCGGGAGAGCACCACCGATCGCTTGTACTGGTGTACGTCCGTGGCCGTGCCGCGGTGAGTCGCCGCACGCACAGATGTGGGTCCGGTGAGTGCGTTTGCGTATGTGTGCGTGTGCGTGTGCGTGTGCGTGTGCGAGTACCTGAGTTTGGAGCTTGCGCTGCGCGTCCTTGCGCTCGTTGATCTCCTTCTCCAGCTGGATGGGCGACGGTATGGCCAACGCGAGCGGGATGAGCTTGTACACGGCAATGGCCGTTGCATAGCTGATGCCCGCCGTGACCACCTTCATGCCCAACTGAAGCCACCTCAGCTGTTGTAGCATTGTGGTCGAGACTGCTGTTAGCACATCACGCGCGAGGAGACGGGCAAGCGGTGGTGCACGTGGCAAGCGTACGTTGAACCAAATGCACAGGGCCGAGACGAGGTGCGTGAGCCCGCAGCACACGATAAAGGCGCCGAACATCCACACCGTCCACACATTGCGGTCGATGTCCTGTTGTTAGGGGGAGTTGGTCAGTGACAAGAGGGGACAGACGCACGGCAGGCGCCGGGAACGGACGCACCCCGCGCTTGAGAACGACGGTGAAGATGGCGCCGGGGATGAAGAAGTAGGACAAGGCGATGAGCGCATCCGAGTAGGAGAGCAAGAAGGTCACCGTAGGCGACCCGTGCCTTCCTAGATGCACGACAGGAGGACATCAACACGGAGAGCGGAGCAGTCGGGCACCGCGCCAGTGGGGGGGGGGGGTGTTGGAGCTTACCTGAGCCAACCCCGAAGATTATGGCGACGAAGAAGAGTAGGAGGGCAGATGGCAGCGCTGCACTGATGATGTAGCCCCACTTCGGACTGTGAGCAGCAAGAGAGAAGAACCGTTACGAATCGTTTCTTCGTGTGCGAGATTGGAAATCAAAAAAAAAGAGGAAACGGGGAAGCCCTAGTCGGAACTACTCGCGAGGGCGTGACCAAGCGGGAAAGGAAAGCAAACCTGGACAAGTACTCCCACCTGTCGGCCGGAGGCTCTTCCCCGAGTGGGTGAGCTTCGACGTCGTGGCTGCCCCCTCCTTCGTCCTCCATAGCCTCGCCCACACGCTGTAGTTCTACTGCGTCGCCACTGTTGTCCGCGGACGGATACCCTAGCAAGGAGTATCGAACGCCCGCGCTGTCGGTCATCTGCGTGCAAGATGTAACTCCACCTCTTCCTGTTTCCTTTGCTTCTTCTTTCTTTGTTCGATTCCTTCTTTGCCTCAGACTTTGTTCTGGCGAGCGCGGGCTTCCCCGTGGCGGCAGCAGAGCAGCGTCAGTCTCGCTGGACTCCGCGGAAGTACCCAGAGAGGGGCGGCCTTTCATTTGCATTGACAGTCAAACTATTGAAGGTGGTGATGACGCTGCCTCTGGCTAGGTGGAGGATCCCATTGGGCGCTGTTGCCCCGTCGGGGGTACACAGGACAGTGGCGATTCAGGCGGAATTTCGATGGAATAGTTTGGCAACACACCGCCAGGCAATGCCACGTCAGCAGCCCTGTTAGATCTAGCACGCCAGGTGGTGTGCTTTATGTCCGCTTGTGCAACCTGAACTAACTTCCAGGTTGTGTTTTCTCACACGAGAAGAAGGAAGAAAGGAGAGGCTTCTTGTTACAGTGTGCAGGTATGGTTTCGTCCGCCCCGCGTTCATGGCTTCTGCCTGGCATCGCCGGTCGCTGCATTAAACGAGTTGCATCAGCGATTTTTTAAATATCAACTGATTTACTTTTTTGTCGGCGATCCACTCCTGCATGGTGGCAGGTGCTTTGGATTTATCCTCCACCCGCTTCATCTGGGCCTCTGCCAGATCGCACACTTCTAAAATCGCCGAGACAAGGAAAACGGGCGGCCTGCCGTGCCGTACGACAAGATCTCGCTGACATTTTCTGCTGAAGAAGGCGAGGTCTCTGAGACCCGAGTAGGGCGACACCCTCGCAAACGCCCATAACGACACAGATGGCCGCCTTCGCCACATTAGTGTTCTTCCTGGCCTCGTTCCTGCTGGGTGCCTTCACGGTGCTCATCGTGGGCGTTGCCGTGACCTACCACTACCTGTCCCTTCTCAGCTCCACAAAGACCGACACGAATGCACGATCAACCGCATCTAAAGGGGGGCAGAGCCTGAGCGGATCAGGTGAACATCCAGCCCTCGACGGCGTCAGCAACGACGAAAAAGCAGTACGCCCACAACATTAGCCTTCTTCTTTTATTTTCTGCAGCAAATCGTCATCTTGCTTGGTCAAGGCCTCCATCCATTTTTTATTTATATAAATTGCTGCCATCATGTTTCACTTCACTTGCACATCAGCCAATATCATGCGCACGCCTTGCTTTGCCTTTTGCACCCTGCTACTGCATTAGCCTCTTCTTACACTTTGTGTGTGACCACAGCTCGGCGGCTATGCCAAGTTCTTGACCCCAGCTCAGTACTCCTTGATCTCACGGGACTCCTTCCCGATGATGCTGGGCAGGTAACCACCTTCTCCTCTTCGCTTGCGTTCCCCCTTTCATCGTTGTATATGTGTAGGAACGTCGTGCGGCTCACCGCGCCACTATGTGTGCAGGTCCAGCTGTGTGCTTCGAAACGCTACGTGGCAATACAGCATCATTCGAGGCAACATGCTCTTCAAATACAAAGACAAAGGGGTACGACCCCGCCCTCTGCAGAATGCGCGCAAGGGGCTGCTGATCGTTACTCACCTTCTTCGGGCAACAGAACAATGTGGCTCAGGTGATTTGCCTCAACGGATGCACAGTTGAAGCTACCTCGACCAACTGGTCGAAAAAGGACACTGCCATCAAGCTGTCGGTACATCACCGCGCCACATGCGCAGGATCGCGGCCTATAAGCTGTTTTCTCACCACCCATCTGATTCATGCGTGTACGTTCACCTGCAGCATCCCGAGCACCAGTTGTTCGGCGACAACCAACACGACGCCTACATGCTGTTCCCCAACGGCAAGGAGTTCGAACTCTGGTTCTACGCACTGCAGCGTGCCTCCGCTCTTTCCACAAATGTACGCACGCCCCGCTCCTGGCGTGTGTTCAACGGGTTGCACGGCACCCGGCTTACCTCGCGACCGCATGGGTACCCAACAGTTGGCCAAGTATCAACAAGAGGACGCCAAGATCAACTCCTACTTTTCCCAGTACCACAACATCCTGATGAACCCAGGTACGGTGTCGCTTGGTCGCACTCGACTATTGATGGGGTTGGACCCAAGCGACTGAATGATCATATCGTTGGCTTGCGGAAACAGACACGCCGAATGACGGAGCCTGGTGTAACGCCATCCTGGCCCGCTTTTGGTGGTATGTGCCACTCACATGCGTGGCTGATGTGTTTTTTCGCCATGCGCCAGGCGTGGCCCGGAGTCCTCTCACACCTCTTCCTTCTTCTAGGAATTTCCAAGGCAGCAAAGGATTCAACAGCTTCCTCAGCCAGGGCCTCTGTCAGCGCATCACCAAAATGACAGACTTCCCCGGTTTCATTGTATGTCCGCGCCCGCCCAACACTCACTTCCTGCTTTCATCATCGCCTTGGCATGGCCGCGGGTTCACCGAACGTTCGTCTTCTTTGCAGGAGAGCATGGTCTTGGAGAACATGTCGCTCGGTACCAGCTTGCCCATGGTGTCCAACGCCACCCTCTACTCCATCACCGAGCAAGGCGGCGTGGTACGTGCTTTGGTGGTGAGTCCAAAGATCCACGCTTGTCACTTGGCCTCACAAGACTTGCGTGATTGTCTGTGCTGTGGTTTCCGCGCCCTCCAGATTGTGGACATGGACGTCGTGTATCACACGGGCTTCGAGATGACCATCAACATCATGACCTCCATCCAGCTGCCCGGTGCCTCGGTCAAGGTTCCGGCCTCGGCCTACATGCAAATCAAGCGTCTCTCGGGCCGGGTACGTTATTTCTCTATACTCAGAGTGGCTGGCACACTGCACACAACTTGAACGTTTCGTCGACGAGCCGGATGTGATCCTAACCGGGGGCGTCACTCTCAGATGCGCATGCAAATCAATCCGCCTCCGTGCGACAGGTTCTGGATCGGCTTCCACGAGAACCCCACCTTCGACATCCACGCTGGTACGCAGTCCCCTCCCCCAGTGCACGCAATACTCATCGAGTCTATAAGAATGCTCATCGCACCCATCTTCCCTTTGATAGAAACGTCGATCGCCTCCGACTCGATCCTGCCCAACATGGTGCAGATGGCCAACAGTATCATGAAGGCACCTTTCCCCCCTCTTTGCGACTCAGTCCACCGCGGCCGCGGACACCACTGACTCGAGTGTGTGGTGTGTCGGCAGAAAATGGACGTTACCAACCTGATCGTGAACAAGCTGCAAGCGCACATCATCAACGAGACCATGGTCCTGCCCAACATGGACGAGTGGCCCATGCCCTACTGGCCCGAAAGCTATGACCCCGCCGGTACGCCTTCTCTCCCTTTTTAATGTCGACATGGTCGCTTTTCGTTCCCACAATTTGTGGAGCGGTGCGGGGAGGCGCCCCACAAAGAGGGCGAGAGTGCCCTCTGGTGGTCGGACCTCCCGAAAGGGAGGCTCCATCTGTTAAAATTGGAACGATACAGAGAAGATTAGCATGGCCCCTGCGCAAGGATGACACGCAAAATCGAGAAGATACCCAACTTTTTTTGCTACCCCTTCACTCACTGGGTCCGCCACCGTGTCTACACTTGTGTGCAGAGGGGCAAGATGGCCGGCCGCACCTGATCTATCAGAGGCCCGAGAAGGCGGACCAGCCGGAGCTGAAGAAGCGCAAGAGCCTTCTCAAGGCGTTCTCGTTCATCGATATCTCCCCCGACGGGATCAGCGTCATGGGCACGCCGCTGGTCAAGTCCACCAGGGAGAAGGAGAAGGACAAGGAGAAGGTCAAGGAGAAGGCGCGGGAGAAGGAGGAGCGGAAGCGGGAGAAGCAGCTCCTCAGGGACCAGGAGCGGGAGCAGGAGCACCAGCTGCAGCTCGTGCCCGTCGAGGAGACCCGGGCCCTGGCCCTGGACAAGGGCAAGGAGCGCGAGATCGACCCGGCGGAGAGGGAGAGCTCGCGCGAGCAGGACCTCAGGCCCACCGCCGCGCTGCATCGCAGCATGGAGCGCGAGGCCGAGGCGCTCCGGGAACGACTGCGAGAACAGGACAGGGCCAGCGGCGTCGATCCCCGGGACAAGTACAAGATCAAAGAGGGCGGCAAGCGCTGGTCTCTCACCAACCTCCGCCGGAGTCATGTACAACATAACCCACCCCCCACCCCATCAACTCTCTGTCGCTCTTCGCTATTTCGTTCGGCTCCGCCATCGCGTCTGAGTGCTGATGCGAATATGTGGATTGGGTGCCAGCAGGAGAAACACAACAAAGGAGAAAAACAGAAATCGAAAGACCTCTGAGGAAGGAGAGACACCACCGCCACCGCCCGTGTTGTTGGACAGCACACCAGAGAGAGAGGCGCGTGGCAACTTTTGCGCAGCCCGCCGGCGCTTTTTATGGACCGGGCTCGGCCCTGTAAGTTCCCTCGCCCGGCCGTCACTGTAACACCCACGCCCAGGCCGGGCAGAGGCGCTGCTTGCCGCGGAGCAAGTGTAAATAAAGATGTTGGTACTCTTTCTCTTTCTCTTTCCTTCGTTGTTCAGTTCTGGGTGATTCAGTGCTGCTCGTCGTCGATCTTGATGCGTGCGAGGAACGGGTTGGTGAAGGAGCCCATGTAGAGGTGGCCCTTCCACTCCTCGGCCTCGCTGATCCACGCCGTCCTCCCCGCCGGGTCGTGGTAGCCCTCGAGCACCTTGCCGTTCTCGTCCAGCTCGATCACCATCCCGTACCTGGGCGTGAAGCGGAGCAGGGCCTGCCGCGTCGCCGAAGACAGAAGAGGGGTGAGGGGTGGATGCTAGAGACGACGCAGTCAACGGTGGGTGGGATGGGATGGTGGGCGTCGGTGGTGGTACCCAGGAGGCCCAGCGGCGCGGCAGAAGGAAGGCGACGAGGTCGCGCAAGCGTGGGTACGGGGAGAGGGAGTTCAGCAGCGCGAAGGGCTGCGTCCGCTTGGCGCCCACGCCGATCAGGTAGTGGCCTGTGCTGTGCATGCGGCGGATGTTGTCGGGCGTGCCGGGCAGGTTGTCTGCAAACACCTCCACCTGCCCTCGCTTGGAGCCTCGGAAGTAGTATCTGCGCGCAGAACCAACATCAGCTCAAGAAGAATAACACACACACACACACACACACACACACACACACCGGATGACCCTGAAGAGGGTGAGCTCGTTGATGAGGAGGCTGTCGCCGTCGGCGTGCAGGCACACCCCGTTGGGGAAGTGGAGGTCGGCCAGCACCACCTCGAGAGAGCCGTTGGCCGGGTGGTACGCCAGCAGGCGGCCGTTGCCGCCCATGTCCAGCACCTCCAACATGACGTCGCGGCGCCGGTGCTTGTGCGTCGAGTCCGTGAACAGCAGGGTGCCCTCCTCGCCCGGCAGAACGGCCATGTCGTTCGGGAAGGTCAGCTCGCTGCCGGCGACCAGCACTCGACGCTCGTCGCCCGCCGGGGAGAACGAGAGCAGCCCTGGGCCGCAGCACCCAGGTCAGCACCGCGCAACACGGCACAACACCCACGGGCGAGAAGGCAAAGTAGTAGCAGGTGCCCACCTTGGTAGGCGTCGGCGACGATGAGCCTCTTGTGGGCGTCGAACTTCATGCCCAACGGCCTGCCGCACCGGGGCTCCGCCTGTGTGGTGGTCCACACGCACACGCACACGCACACGCACACGCACACACCACCGAGTGTCAGCCGCACTTCGCCCCTCGAGTGTGTATTGGTGGGTGGGTGTGGCGCGTCGTGCCTCGTAGGTGCCGCACTCGGGCAGGTCCTCCCCCGTGCGGGCGAACAGCTCATAGCGCTCGGACGCCCCATCCCACCGCACGATTCGTCCATCGGCAAGCCCTGTCCATGTGGTGGCTGGGTGGTGAGAGACCACCACCACCGGCCACGGCCGTTCACTCGCGAAGTACGTACCAGCGTACATGCGGTCTTGCTCGTCGAATGCAAACGACTCCGGCCCTGCGCCACGGGTGGTAAGTAGGGCACAAGACAGCAAAGGGGGGAGGGGGGCTATACCGATCCAGTCGTTGGGGAAGAGGTGCTGGGCCTGGGCGAGGCGTTGGTTCGGGCGGAGGGCGGGCAGGGGCGGCAGCTCCACGAGCGAGCCCTGTCGCGGCACGCCCCACTCGAACGCCGCCCACAGGGCAAGTGCCACTCCGACCACCACCGCCGCACGCCAGAACCCTGCACTCATCTCTGTGGGCCACCGAACTGTGGCGCAAGCAATTTGAAATTAATAATTATTTCTCTTCGTCTTTTCTTTGTTTTGATTATTACTTATTTGTTATTCGGAGCAGTGGTTGCAAAAAACAAGTAAAAGGTATCATTGTTTTACGTGATGGTTTCGTACTGCACATAAGGTAGCGATGTATCACACTGGAGGCACTAGGTCTTCCTGCGCGAACGGTGGTGTGATCGCTAATGGTGGTGATGATGGTGATGATGAAAGTTTCAGCGGCACCTCACGAGGCTCAGGCAATGCGCTCGGCGACGAAGGAGTCGGGGAAGAGGCGGACGCGGTCGCCCTGCTTCCACAGGCACATGGCGGGGACGAGCGGGAAGCTGAAGGGCGTGCGCGAGCCGTTGAAGGCCACCCCGAGGAACTGGCCGTTCTTGTAGCACGCCATTTCGCTCTCGCTCTCGCTCTTGAGGAACAGACGCACGCCCACCCGGTCGCCGGGCGCAAAGGCCGGGAAGTTGGTCCACCGGCCAGCGTGGAAGGTCCATCCGCTGTTGTCTGTGCGTGGAAAGTCGTGTGTGTGTGTGTGTGTGT
>NW_004457376.1:96334-97713 GCF_000313135.1 Acanthamoeba castellanii str. Neff
GCGCCTCGGCGTCGGCTGACACTGCCGACAGCAGCGCTGATACGTCTCCCGAGCTTCGTCGAGGTACGAGCCCAGCCCCTCGTTCTTCTGGGTGCGCAAGTGACTCACACCAGGGCTTCTTCTTATGTCAGGGCCATGGACGACGATGATGATTTCCAGCAGGAGGAAAGCGTTGGGGGCGGCATCAACTTTGGCGATGACGACCTGTAAACCCCTGCGTGTGTTTTGGTTCTCTTCTCTCCACGTTTTGTACTTGCTTTGCTCCCTGGCGTGTGGCCACCACATAAACAGGACCACTGTTCTTCTTGCCCAACAGGCCTCCCGACGTGGTAGAGAACGCACGCCACCTGTCCCGTCCATCAAAACACGCAGAACGAGCACATCCGCTGTTGGTGCAATGAATGGATTCTATTAACTAAGAGCGCCGTTGGTCCAGTGGTAGGATCGCCGCCTCCACGCGGCGGCCGGTTCAATTCCCGGACGGCGCACATTAATTTTTCCATTTTTCTGCTTTCTAAAGCAATTTTTGTCAACAGACCCGCTGGTTCCGCACGCAACGAGACGGTGTGCTCGTTCATGGGGGAACTTGAGAGTGATCGCAAGGAATTCTCTTGGGTGGGCGGGCTGTAGGTACTCTTCCTTGCCCTGACGCTTGGTCATTCAGACAAGCAACACATACAACACGCACACCCACCCCAAGGTACTCATTCCCCCCCCGCCCATTCGGCTCGCAGTTGGGTTGATGCCAACCCGCCGGCTGTGATGCAGGACATGCTGCAATCAGAAACATCCCTCCGGCCCAGTATATGGCAACTCAGCCACGTGAAGCGGCTGGGCGAGTTCCGACGCTTCCCTCAACTCGCTGGCACAACCACCGGCAAGTTTGACGTTGTTGTGATCGGTACGTAGTACCTACCTCCTTCTCTCTCCTACATCCCGACCCGAGACTCAACCGGTTCTGTCTCTGCATGCAGGCGCCGGCATGTTTGGCCTGACTACTGCGCTAAAGCTGCGGGAGAGAGGTGTGAGCGTGGTGGTGATCGAAGCGCACCGTGTGGGCATGGGCGTGGGCGGCTTCAGCACGGCCAAGCTGTGCAGCCTCCAACGCACCATGTTCTCACAGATCCGCGGCAAGTTCGACGATGATGTAGTGAAAGCCTACGGCGCCATGAACCAAGAGGGTACCACCCGTGTCCATATGGTATTTGGTGCGAGACGATATTTATTCATGTCCTCTTTTGGACGCAGCCATCAACGACATTGAGGCAGTGGTGCGCAAGTACAACATCGACTGCTGTTTCACCCGCGCAACACACACCACCTTCGCCATGAACGCCTCCGAAACGGAGAGTGTGGACTCTGAGGCCGCACATGCACTC
>NW_004457375.1:0-55787 GCF_000313135.1 Acanthamoeba castellanii str. Neff
ATTCCTCTACCCGCCATCTGATTGTTGGCCTCCATTTGCTTTTCCCCCTTTTTTTTTGCAATCATTTGTTCTGGTGCGCTCTACGTGGCCTGACGTGGCCGCGATGGGACTGACTGCAGGCAAGGCGAGCAAGTCGATGGAGGAGAGCTTGCTCAAGTGGGTGCGCGAGACCGTGGGCGACCTGGGCGTGACGCCCACCGACTTCAAGTACGGTTTCAGGGACGGCCTGGCCTTTGCCGCGCTCGTGTCCAAGTACGACCCCACCCTGCTCGACTTCAGCCGCGTCAACAAGGACGACCCCGCCGCGCTGCTGGCCCAGGCCTTCGAGCTGGCCGAGACCCACATGAACATCCCGCAGCTGCTCTCGCCCAGCGACCTCACCGAGGGCGACCCCGACGAGCGCTCGGTGCAGCTCTACGTTTCGCTCTTCTTCCACGCCTTCTCGTCCAAGAGGGAGAAGGAGGAGATGGAGCTGGCCAACCAGGGCATCGCCTCGCGCCTCGAGGACCTGGGCACCCGGCTCCAGCGCGAGGCCCAGGAGCGCGAGGAGCTCCTCAAGCAGAAGGACTCGCTGCTGGCCGCGCAGGCCGGCCTCGACTCGACCATCGGCGAGAAGGGCAAGCAGGCCACCGAGCTGAACGAGGCCACCAGGAAGCTCCAGTCCGAGGTGCAGGAGCTGCGCGCCCGGCTCGAGGAGCTCCACCAGCTCAAGACCAAGGATCTCGAGCTCGCTTCCAAGGTATTTAAACCACGCACGCACGCACGCACGCAACACGTGCTAACACGTGCGTGCAATCGATGCTCCATTCATCAGCTGGCGACGCTTCACGATTTGGCCGAAAGGCAGCGAGCGTCGAGGGACGAGTCCGTCGACGCCTCCGTCGATGCGCTCAAGGAGGAGATTCAGCGGGCCAGGTCCGAGATCGAGGCCCTCCGCGAGCGCCTGGGCGGCAACCACGACGAGAGGTGCGTCCGCAGTGGTTTGGCGGCGTCGTTGCCATGGTGACCACCACAACCAGTTGACGTGGCGTACTTGTCTTCGCGGGATCCAGGGCCTCGGCTTCGCGCGAGCTGGCCGAGACGCAGGAGCAGCTGGCCAAGGAGGCCGAGAAGCTGAGGGCGCAGCTGGCGGCGGAGAGCGCAGCCAGGACGCAGCGCGACCAAAAGAATGCCCGGCTCCAGTCCGAGCACGACCTTCTCTCCAAGAAGGCCGGCCAGACCACCAAGGCCAGCGCTGGTAGGCCCCGCCCCACCACATTCCACACATCAAATTCTTTCCATCGCAAACATTCCACGCACGCACACACACACACTGTCGCTACGGGCTAACGCAACCCCCCTTCTTTGTTGCTGGTTCGAACCAGCCTGGTCGCTGCTGAGCAAGAACCTGGAGGAGCACCTGGAGGACCTCTACTGCTGGCGCGAGGTGCAGACCGACGGCGAGACGGACCCCACCAGGCGCATCGAGATCAAGTCCATCGTGCCCTCCATCTCCAGCACCAAGAACTGGAACCAGCAGGCCACCCTCCTCGTCGACCGACTCGAGGACGAGAACAAGGCCCTCCTCAAGGTCCTCGACATCAAGGTACCATCTCTCTTTCTCTCTTTCGCTCTTTCTCTTTCGCTCTTCCCCCCCCCCGCTCCCACGCAATTGGCGATTGGCTCACGGCCAAACGTTTTATCGACACAATAGGATGCGATTGGTCGTCGTCGCGATGCGGCGATCAAGCAGGGCTGGCTGGTCAAGAAGGGCCAGCGCAACACGTCGTCGTGGAAGAAGCGGCACTTTGTGCTGCGCGCCGACACCCTCTCCTACTACAAGACCGACGAGGCCAACGCCGACGAGAAGGCCTCCATCTCCCTCGCCACGTGCGAGGTCGGCCCCGAGAGCGGCGAGGACGGCCACGATTGGCTCCTCAAGGTAAAATTCTTATTTTTAAAATCAACTCTGCGCCGCCATTCGCTGGACCCAGCGTGGCTTAATCATCATCGTGTGTGTGTTTGGGGGTGTGTGGGCGGCGCAGGTGAGCGTGGATGGTCGCCAGCTGGTGCTCGAGGCCGAGTCGAAGGAGCACAGGGACGCCTGGATCGCGGCCGTGGCCGGTCTCGCCGCCGCCCACGTCTACAGAAAGGACTCTGATGACGTCGACTCTGAAGCCAGGTACACACCGCACCGCACACACCGCACACACCGCACACGCAGTTGCTGATGACTCCTTTTTTCCTTCGCTGGCCCGGCAGGCCCGACCTGCGTCTGCTGGCGTTCCTCGGCGGCGATGCCAACCCACCGACGGTGCTGCACCTGGACGACCGCCCGCTGTCGCAGGAGGCCCTGCGAGCGCTGACCGCCGTGCTGGCCCACAACTACCACCTCAAGACCCTGTCGCTCGAGAACGCCGAGCTCGAGGACAACGACGTCCGCCGCCTCGCCCCCGCCCTCGCCGCCCTCACCCACCTCCGCGTCCTCAAGCTCGGCAAGAACAAGATCTCCTCCGCCGGCGCCGCGTACGTTGAATTTATTTATTTATTTATTATTTATTCAACAAAATTTTTGTTATTATCTGTTTATTTATTTATTTGTGTATTTATTTATTTATCTTTGTTTGTTGTCGTGGTGGCCAGTGCTGTGGCCGAGGCGCTGCCGAAGATGAAGTCGCTCGAGGAGCTGTACCTGAACGAGAACGAGATCGGCGACGAGGGCGCCGACGCGCTCGCCCAGGCGCTGGCCCACAAGTCGAGCCTGCGCGTGGTGGACCTCTCGGCCAGCAAGGTCTCGGACAAGGGCGCCGCCGCGATCGCCGGCGCGCTGACCGAGGAGCACGGCCTCGGGTCCCTCATCCTCTCCAGGAACGCCATCACCGACGAGGGCGCCCAGGCCCTGGCCGCCCTCCTCCGCCGGCGAACGGCGCTCGAGTCGATCCACCTCGGCGGCAACGGCATCTCCGACGAGGGCGCTCAGGCCATCGCCGCCGCGCTCAAGGAGAACGACAAGATCACTCACGTGGACCTGTCCGCTAACAAGCTCGGCAATGCCGGCGCCAGCCACATCCGCCAAGTGCTCGACGTACGCCTTCTCTCTCTCTCTCTATCTCTCTTTCTATGGTGTGTGTGTGTGTGTGGTGTGTGTGTGTTTCTTCGTGTAGTTGGACTCACAATTGTTTCCTCTACTTGATGGTTGTTTGTTTCCTCGTTGACCACGCAGGACAACGAGGTGCTGGAGGGAGTCAACCTGTCGGAGAACAAGCTGCAGTGCGGAGCGGACCTGGCCTCCTTCCTCGACGTGGACGCCTTCTTCTTCCCCCAGCTCGCCTTCTCCAGGAGAATCGGCAAGTAGAGGAGGAGGAGAGGAGAGAATCTCACCAAGGCAGAGAGTGAACGGGGAGTGTGGACGGGGGAGTATACAACAACAAGTACAGTAGTCATGTTCAACAATTCGGCTTAAGCCTTCAGGACAACACGTTGGTCGTCGTTTGTTTCTTCACCTGCCTTGCTGCTCTGGTGGCGCTGGTGGCGCTTCTTCTTCCTCATCCTCTTCGGCTTCCTCACCACCGTCTTCTTCTTCTCCTTCTTCTTGGTTCGGCGGCGGTTGTGGCTCGAGGCACTTTCGCCGCACGGTCCGCACGTTGGACGTGGGCCGCGGCGGTACCTGCGGCGGTCGCAAGAGCGCCTCGTCTAGGCACGCCACGAGCTCTTCCGCGTAGTTACGGCCGTACCTGCGTACGCGACGATCGCGTGAGTTGAACGCCGGTCGTGTGCGTGTGTGTGTGCGTGTGCGTGTGCGCGTGTGTGTGCGTGTGCGTGTGCGTGTACCTGCGTGCAACGTTTGGGTCGAGTGCGCGGGCGATCTTGACAAGCCGCTCGTTGGAGATGACGGAGCCACAGGGGCGGTCGAACTCGCGCGCCTTGGCGTCGCGCCACAGGAAGAGCGCCCCCATGACCCCGAGCTGGACCGGGTCGAGATTGCCCGTGCCCCGGATGCTGTGCACAAGCGCCAAGTCGTCTAGCCTGCCCTTGGTGGTACACCGTGACGGGAGACACAGGAGCGAAGCTGACGTCAGCAGGGGGCCGACCACGATGGCGGCGACGACGATGGCGTGACGGGAGTGGTGGTGGTGGTGGTGGTGGTGTACCGTCGCGGGTGGGAGGGCATGGCCATGAGCATGCGGTTGACCGCCGCCAGCTCCTCCTCCACGCCCAGCTCCTGTACGCGCGCACGCAGCATGTGCCCCACCTGCGGCAGGTAGACCACATCTTCGAGCGCATAACGAAGAGGCTCAAGCTCTGCGCGCACACCGCGCACACCGCACAGGTCAGGCAAGTGTCGAGCCAGCCGTTTCGACGGGGCCGCGCGGTACCGATGGGTCGCAAGCCCCAGTTGTAGTGGGTGTAGTCCTTGGACAGGCTAACGGACAGGAGGCTCTCTACCACCGCCCCGTAGTTGGTGTGCGCCAGCCCCGCCAACTGCGCCGCGCGCTGCGTGTCGAACAGTCCTGCACACGACACGAGGCACGACACAACACACACTAGCGTAAACGTTTTGGCTTTTCGCAAGTGCCTCAAGCAAGTGGAAGTGGCTACCGTTGAGCGAGATGTCGAAGTCTCTCTTGAACGTGGACACGTCGTTGGCGGCTGCACGCGCGGCACACGAACGGTGTGAGCGAGATGGATGGGTGGGTGGGAGATTGAGATTGACACACCTCCATGCGCGAAGATGAGGCGCTGGCCATCTTCGAGATAGGGACGTAGCGGCTCGAGGGCAAGTGGGTCGGCCTGCATGAGGGCCATGGTGTCGAAGACCAGCAGCACGCCCTCGACGTTCATCTGGATGAGGCACACGCGCGGCTGGTAGACGAACAGGATGTTGCTCTCGGTGTCGATGGCGAGCCACTGGGCCTTGGCCACAAACCGCTCGGCCACATCGGCCACTTGATGCGGTTCTGTGATCAAGGTGTAGTCGGGCATCGATTCAGCAGCTTCCACATCATCGCGCGCTACTCGCACTCTGTATCTGCTGCGTCCCCAGAATCGAACAGGTTCTGGTGCAGATGCAGAAGCTGTTACATCGATTACACGCACCTCCACACCCACCTCCTCGTCATCGATGCATACCTGGTGCACCCTCCCCTCTGCCTCCCCCTCCATTCCTTCCATCTCAATAAAATGAATAAATAATGTAAATAAATAAATCTTGTTATCAGAAACGCCAGCGCTCGTTGAACGAGACGCGAGGGAGGGCGTAGATGACGAGGACGAAGTAGATGATGGTGCCCGCCAGGGCGAAGAGGACCAGGTTGTTGCCCTGGTCCCGGTAGATCTGGCACGTCAGCGCCTTGTAGCCGTGCAGGCCGTCGGCGTGGTCCCGCGCTCCGCCACCGCCGAGGCTGACGCTGCGGTGGTGGGCCTCGTCGATCGCGCGAGCGTCGAACGCGTCGCCCAGCAGGCGAACCAAAAAGGTGTGCACGTCGTGCGGCAGAGGGACCCGATAGGAGGCGAGCGGCAACGACGACGACGACGACGCCCCGTCCAGCGTCACATTGCGCAGCGGCTGCACTGCGCTCTCCTTCACCCGCGGCGTCTCCATCTACATCACCGCACATGACACGACACACGGCACACACGGTCAACGACACGACACGCACACGGGCAATTGGGAGGGGGGGGTAAACCTCTGAGTTGTCGTTGTCGGGGCTGCCTTCGCGGCTGTAGAGGTAGATGTCGAGGTAGGGCAGCCGGTTGATGTGCCGCTGGAGCGAGGCGTAGTGCAAGCGGAACGCGGGCGGGTTGGCCACGGGCACCACCGGTGCCTAATGATTCGCATCCAAATCATGAACCCGTCAGCGTGTGTTTGACGCATGTGTGCCGTGTGTCGTGTCGTGTGTGTGTCGTGTGTCGTGTGTCGTGTGTCGTGTGTCGTGTGTCGTGTGTCGTGTGTCGTGTGTCGTGTGTCGTGTGTCGTGTGTCGTGTGTCGTGTGTCGTGTGTGTGTGGTGTCGCGCGTTGAGCGGGAGAGACATGGTGGTGGTGGGAGGCGTACGCGGTACTTCTCGAGGTAGTATCGCCCGCGCTGCTCCAGCGCGGGTCGAAGTGTGTTCCACACCTTGGGCTGGTTCTCCTTCCACGTCGCCAGCACCAACCGATCGTCCCTGTAGCCGACGCGGGCATGCAAGGTCATCATCAAAACCAACCATCAACCAACCATCACCATCACCATCACGTTGTTGTTGTTGTTGTTGTTGTTGTTGTTGTTGTTGTTGTGAGCGCACCATTCGCTCAGCGTGTTGTCTCTGTAGGCGGCGAGTAGCGTCGGTCCGTCCACCCAGTACTCCAACCCGCTCGCGTCCAGCACAGCTGCGCGCACCACCGCGGGCGTGAGCATCGACAACGACGACGGAGCAAGAAGAAGGAAGAAGATGATGAAGATGAAGTGATGATGTACCGGTGGTGTGGGCGAGAAGGGAGTGGACGAGCTGTCGATGGGTGGTGGAGAGGGCACACCATCGCGAGTCCAAGGCGCCCATGCGCCAGAAGATGAGGAGCGCCACGCACACGCAGGCCGAGACGCGTAGCAGCTGCTGCTTGCGTAGCAGATGCTCTCGTCGCGCAGCCCACACGTGCTTGCCACGTCTGCAACACCAGCCAACGCAATGCGAGGTCAGTCAGCGATCTTTGTTGGCATCTCGAACGATTAAGAGGTGCTTTACGCGATGGTTTGTTCCATGTCGGCATCGCGTTGAAGCCGATTGAATTCAACATCATCGTCCCCGCTCAAAGTCGAAGATGCTGGTGTGCTGCTCGCGCTTGGCCGCTTGGCCTGCTGTTCGTCTCGCTGTCGCTGCAGGGCGTCTATTTCATCAACCATCTGATCGAGGGCGATGACATCGCGATGGAAGAAAGTGTTGAGCAGATCCCGGCCGCCGCTCATCCGTCGATAGATGTACTCGAAGGCCATGAAGAGGGCCATGAAGACGCCCGTGGTGAAGGCAAAAGCCAGCACAAGCAGCACCAGCTGGGGCGCCTCATGCACCACCTCATTCACTATCCATTCCACCCAATTCGCCATCTGACCAAATAGATCTATTTATCTCTTTTTTTTTGTTGTTTTTTTTAAATCAATCCATAGTTGCGAAATAATTGGCATTCCAATAACGTAAATCAAATTGAAATAGAACATTTTCTGGACATGAAGGCTCCGTGGATGATCGTGTATGTTTAGAGCAAGAGGACAGGGGTCAGGAGCCATATGGTCCCGCCTCCTCTCCGTTTCTCTTTCTCTCAAGTAGCCGGCATGGTCTGGTCTCGTCGTTGTCGATCGTCGAGATCAGCCGAGCTTGACGCTCGAGGCGTAGGGGTCGGCCTGTTCCATGACCTGGTTCTTCTTCTCGCCGAGGAAGGAGAAGAGGGAGCGCAGGTTAAGGCCCTTGCCCTTTCCCTTCTTCTTGGACGAGGAGGGCGACGGGCCGTAGCCCGCACCCGGCAGGTTGCTGTCGTTGGCCGTCAGCGAGAGGAAGAACAGGAACGGCACCGCCTGGCCGTGCAAACGATCGCGAGTGATCTGGTCAGTCAACAACCAACCAACCAGCAAGTGTAGTGCAGTGCAGTGCGAACCCAGACGATGAGCACGAAGAAGGCGAGGATCTCGGAGAACGGGTAGTAGTACTGTGTGAAGTACCAGAACCACAGGCAGTGATCGCTGATCGCCAGCGCTGCACGACACACCAGACCGCACGACAGTGTCACTAAAACCGCGCGGTGGGAGACGACGTGTGTGTAGGGTCGATGCAGCACGTACCGACGCTGACGAGGAACCTGGGGTCGGTGAACTCAATGTAGGGGAAAGAGGGGAGGAGGGAGAAGTAGGCGCCATGGGCCACGAGGCCCAGGAGGAGGTAGAGCGGAGGCAGATTCTCGAGGATCATGAGCATCAGATGCAGCACGACGACCACGATGATCGTCCATCGAATCACCTTCTTGGTCAAGACAGTGTACTCTTCCACCCACTCGGCCAGGTAGAACAAACCACTCGCTGCAGGAAAAAGAGAAGATTTAATCGAAGATTTCCATGCATAAATCTTCTCTACTCGCACCAGCTCATCGAGATCTCAAAGTGGATGAGAATAATGACAGGAGGGGGTACCAAGACAGATGGATGTGAAAGAGAAGAGGACAAGGTAGGCCGCCCACACGAGCAGGTGCGAGAGCAGAAACATCTTCAACTAGACTACGCTGCAATTCCGCCCCACCTCTTTACTCAATGAAAACAATAAGATCAAGATGTGCTGTTCGCCGGCACGTCTTCTACTTGCTGACGTGGCGTAATTGTTATTGTTTTTTGACGTAATTTTTATTTGTTTGTGGTGTTGTGTGTTCAGTTGGGCGTCGGTTGGTTGAACAGTTTTCTGAACCACCGCCGGAAGAAGCTGTGAGGCTTCATTCTGGCCTCCAACCGGGTTGAAAGGGCGTCCACATCGTGCTCCTCCCACCCTGACGTGATGTCGTTGATCATGTAGTGCAGCATTCCTGTATTGAAACAAACCCAAACGATGAGCTGATGTTGTTGATCCATGTCGACATGTGATGCTCGTGGACCGCAGTGTCTGGTGGTTCGTTGCATGACGGAGTGATCTCGATCAACGTACCGACGGTGGGCTTTGAGGAAATGGCCGTCTGTGCCATCATCTCCATACAAAAGTCGTGGTATTGCTCCTTGGTCAGTGTCTGCTGTCCATATCTGGGCACACAAAACATGGTGAAGGGATGCAAACGTGTTGACACGACCACACACACACACACACACACACAAAGAATGGTACGCGCCGTACGTGGCGACAGCGTGCTGGGAGAAGGCCGTAATGAGGCACTGGATAACCGTGGCATAGTCCTGGTTGCCCCAATAGTCGAAGAACGGCGCCAGAGCAGGTCCCACCACCTTGGGCACATAGTCGAGATCGTAGGCCACAGTCTTGAGCACGCACATCGGGGGAGGGACACAGAGGCGCGCGCGTGAGCTACAGTACAGGTGGGACCATGGTGCGAATGAATGGACCAAGTGCGCGGAGCGTAGAAGTACGGGTTTGCTCGACTTGGGGAGGTCCTTGCGTTGAGTGGTTGTCGCGGGCGAGTCACTGGTCGCTTCCGCAGGCGCCACCGACTTTTCCCTCCCCCAGCCTCCCTCCCTTTCTGGTGACGTCAGCAGTCTATACGTGCGTGCGTGGTGTGTTGTGTCGTGTTGAAATGAAAGACAAATAGAACAATTAGTCACAACGGCCGACGCGAGAACAAGGGAATGGTGGGGAGCGAGTGTATACTTGACGAGGATGTCCATGAAGAACTCGAGGTCCCTCCTTTCGGCGCGCTCATGCTTCAGTTGGCCCACGAGCCCGCCTGGCAAAACGCAGAAACAGAGAAAGAAAGTGAAAAATGTGGAAAAGATCGAGGCGGGAGAGAGACGCGCGTACCGAGCTCGCGTGGGCTCCATTCAATGCTGCCGGGCTGGTACTCCTTGCCTTCGGCCAGGGAGAAGTAGGACGAGCGCGGGATGACCCGGAGCAGCTTGGCGACGTCCTGCTCGTCAGGGGAGACGATCGCGCGAGCAAAGGTGAGCGCACCTTGGAGGGGTATGTCCTGCGTCGTACGGCGGGGGCGGGGGGGGGGAGGAAACGCACCTCTGCCTCCCACGTCTCCACAACACCGTTCGTGAGCAGTCCGAGAGCCTTGGTCAAGTCCTTTGGTTCCTTGTCCCCTGTTGAGCCCAGCCACGTCCGACACGACACGACACACGACACACGACGCACACGACAGGATGAGTGGCGAAGACGGTGAGGAATGGCAGGGGTGTTGCTGACCTTGCTGTATGTGTCCGTGGGCCAGGGTGAGCAGGAGGTAGGTCAGGCGGTTGATGCTGCCCTTCTCCTGGCTCGAGTAGAGGAGCGGGAGCAGGCGGCCGGTGCGGCGCAGCCCGAGATCGCGCGAGACTGCGAGCAGGGCACGACCCACGCCCTCGCCTAGCTTCAAATCTCTCAGTAGGGATCGCAGCCGTGCGTTCCTCTTGGCAGCGTCGCCCTGTGGCGCGGCATCTCTGAGATGGCTCAAGATGGCGCGGGCCACTTGGTCGGGATCGGTTCCATCCATGACTTTTTCTTCAACGGCTTCAGGGGCTGCGGCCGATTGCTGGATGTGCCGCGATGCATGAAAATGGCGGAGGGAGACATGGAAGCGGAGAGGCAGGAGCGAGGAAGAAGGCGATGATAGCAGCGATCGCTGGATCAGCCGAGAAGATGATCGTGTAGCGATTATGGCGAACTGGCGTGCCGGCAGAGCATGAGATGAACTCGCACCCAATGCGGATCGAATGGCTTGACCTTTTGAAGGTGCAATCACAGCTCGAGCGCGCTGCATCCCTTTGATCTCTGATCAAATCTGTTGCGATTATTTAAAAAATAAAATATTTACACAAAGAAATGGTGCTGCAAAAGAAATGAGCCGAGAAAAGGAGTTTCAGAGAAGGCCAGCAGGGAAGCCGCTGCGGCAAACTCCCAAGTTGGATTCGAAGATTAGTTGCATTTCATAAAACCAGATTGAAGATGGCGCAACGACGTGCTCTGCTCAAGGTCATCCTGCTCGGCGACAGCGGGTGAGTGCACTTGCTCTCCATTGCATTCAATTCGTGGTGTTCACCCCTCAGTTTGATCACAATCAATGCAGCGTGGGCAAGACCTCGCTTATGGACAGATATGTGAACAAGAAGTACAGCGCGCAGTACAAGGCCACCATTGGTGCCGATTTCCTAACCAAGGAGGTCGAAGTTGATGGCAAATTGGTCACTCTGCAGGTAAAATCCTCTCCGCCCTTTTCCATAATAAATAATCATAATAAATCTAAATAAATGGGCAAATTAACATCCTCCATCTCAAACCATTGTAATTGTTAACAATTACAATTCTGTGTTCAGATCTGGGACACGGCTGGACAGGAGCGCTTCCAGTCCCTCGGCAACTCCTTCTACCGAGGCGCCGACTGCTGCATCTTGGTGCGTAGAAAGAAAACAATGCACATTGGCCAAAAATCCTCCTACACGCGACCGACTTGACCACTGAACGCTCTCTCGCTCTCTGCACGCGTGCCTGTGGACATATATGAAGGTGTTCGACGTGACGGTGGCCAAGAGTTTCGAGAGCCT
Source organism: Acanthamoeba castellanii str. Neff (assembly GCF_000313135.1). Classification (NCBI taxonomy): domain Eukaryota; phylum Discosea; order Longamoebia; family Acanthamoebidae; genus Acanthamoeba; species Acanthamoeba castellanii. The sequence continues at coordinate 11,176 of NW_004457375.1, forward strand.
GGACAACTGGAGGAACGAGTTCCTCGTCCAGGCCGCCGTCGGCGGACCCGAGCACTTCCCCTTCGTCGTGCTGGGCAACAAGGTCGATCAGGAGGACAAGCGAACGGTGCTCCCCTCCACTCAACACCACACACACACCCACACACCACACACCACACACACACAGCTTTCTCGCAGTTTGTTGACGTGTGCGTGTGCGGTCCGCGGCTGCAGGTGAGCGCCAGATCTGGTAACGCCTGGTGCAGGGAGCACGGCGACGTTCCGTTCTACGAGACGAGGTGCGCAGTGTCTCCCACTTTTTTGTGTGTCGCCACACAACTCCTCCTTCCTCCTCACACGTGACCCCCCGACAGTGCCAAGGACGCCACCAACGTGGACCAGGCCTTCTTCATGGCGGCCAAGCTGGCCATCTCTAGAATCCCCGAGGAGCCACCGTACGTTCTCCCTTCGTGTGTCGTGTGTCATGTGTGTGTGTGGCGTGCTGTGCTGACTGAGCCACTCGTGTATGGCAACAACACTAGGATTGACATTCCCGATGTCAAGAGGCTCAACGCGTCCTACGAGCCTCAGCCCAAGGGCGGCTGCTGCAGCTAAGCCGCGCGTTCCCGCGTGTGTTTGTGTATCATACAGCCCGCGTGCTTCCAGCTCCCCAACCAACACCCCACCCAACCCACCACCAGCCTTCATCGATGCAAGCAAACAAAGGATGAAAGAATCGATTTATTTTTGTTTTGATTGTGATTGATTGATCTTTCGCACGAATTGTCTGACCCCGAAGTGGCGGAGTTTCCGCTTGAAACAAGTTTAGCGAACAAACACGTCAACTCGCAACCAGGCACTAAATTGACATTTATATATAAATTTGGCGCCTGGCCGATGGATCATCTCGTAGCGAAGGTCGTGCTTTTGGGAGACAGCGGGTATATGCCGCCATTTCTCTTGAGGCGCCTCTTTGCTTTAAGTTCATACCATATGTTATTTTATTATATTAATCACTCCGCCACAGATTATTTATTTATTTGTTTGTTTATTTAGTTATTATCGCCTTTATGGCCAGTGCTCGAGCACCAGCATTTTTATTTATTTATTATATCTCACTTTCTTTCATTCATTCATTAGGGTGGGCAAGTCCAGCCTGTTGACGCGGTTCACAGACAAGCGCTTCTCCGGCGCCTACAAGGCCACCATCGGCGCGGTACCACACATCCCTCCCTCCCCCCGCACTGCGCCAGAGCGCTCACTCCTCAACGGTTCGCCTTCTGCAGGACTTTGTCACACACGACCTCATCGTCGATGGTCGGGAGGTCACCCTCCAAGTATGGGTACGCACCCGTCCTCTTGCCTCAACACGACACACGACACACACGACACACACGACACACGACACACGACACACGCACTCACATTTCTGTTGTGCGCCTGCAGGACACAGCTGGTGCCGTGCCTCTACCACTCGCTCGTTTTTATTTTATTTTATTTTATTAATTGTGTATATTTATCATATTATTAATTGTTATTATTGCTATAAATCACTATTTATGATAATTATTGTAGGCCAGGAGCGGTTTCAGAGCCTTGGGACGGCGTTCTTCCGCGGGGCGGACTGCTGCGTGCTGGTGTTCGACGTCAACGTGGTGAGCTCCTTCAACAACCTCGGCCGCTGGCAGCAGGAGTTCATCACCCAGGCACGATTACTTATTCTCCTCGCCCGGCAACGCTGTCTGGCGCCAGACTGACGCGGGGCGTTGTGTGTCGTTGTGTGCGTGTCGTTGTGTGTCGTGTGTGCGGTAATGTCTCAGGCGGCGCCATCAATGGCCGAGCGCTTTCCCTTCATCGTGCTGGGCAACAAGACCGACAAAGATGAACGAGTGGTACGCCACCTCCCCCCCCCCCTTGCCGCCATCTTCATCGTCATCGTCATCGTCTTCGTCGTCGCGCTACTCACTGTCCATGCACCACCCCCCGCGGCTGATATATGGGATGATCCAGATATTGACCAAGGACGCGGCCGCGTGGTGTGAGTCGCACGGCATGCGCTATTTTGAGACCAGGTGCCCTCCTCGCTTCCACCCCCCCCCGTGTGCGAGAGAGAGAGAGAGAAGCGGAACGAAACGAAGTCGTGACGTAAGGCTGACGCGTGTGTGTGTGTCGTGCGTCCGCAGCGCCAAGGACGGGACGGGCGTGGAGCAATCGTTCGACGTCATCGCACAGACGGCCACGAAGCATCACATCGCCGACAACGCGCATGTCGCGCGGTACGGCCCCACCCCAATCCACCACCAGACGGCAGGTCTCACCCACCCCACCACGACACACAACACAACGACAGTGGAGGAGTGGACGAACGGATCACGCTGGACCGGAAGGGCAACTTCACCCAGCCGGGCGCGGAGGGCGGCTGCTCGTGCTGACCCCCCCCTCGTCTACCACCCCAACTGAACAAACCACGCCACGTACACGCCACGCACAAATAAAAGAAAATAAAAGAAACATAAACAACGAAGGCAGGAAGCATGTGATGTGCAGATGATGTTGATTGTCAATCTAGAGAGAAAGATTCGATCAAACGGAGGCAGGAAAGAGGTGCGAGGCGAAGAGAGAGAGGGCAAGAGAGGGGAGGAGACGCGAGCGCTACGCGACGGCTACGGCAAAACTACGTGCGGACCTGGAAGTTGCCGGCGTAGGTGATGTTCTTGACGCCCTTGTAGGGTTTGTACTTTTCGTTGTGGAGCGAGAGGCTCTCCACCCGGATGCCCGACGCCGAGAACTGGTTGACCCTGAAGCCCACCTCGATGATCGGGTTGCTGTCCGGCTGCGGGCTCCCCGGCAGCACCGAGATGTTGCCCGACAGGATCGGACTCTTCTCGCGACCCACCTTGCCCACCTTCCTGCTCGCGCCGCACACGACACGACACGGCACGACACGACATGCACACGACACGACACAAGTGGTTGGTTGGTTGGTTGGTTGGTTGGTTGGTTGGTTGATGGGTGGGAGAGATGAGAATGGAAAGGGTACCAGATGCAGACTTTGTTGATTTCGTCGTACTGGACCTCGCCGGCGGTGGCGGTGAGGTTTGTGGAGGAGACGAGCTTGGAGAAGGGGATGGTGAGCTGCACGTCGCCCACGGCGTGCTTGACCGACATCTTGGCGCTCACCGTGATGTGCACCCGCCCGCCCCCGTTCGTCCAGCTCACCTGCGGCTTCACCGACAGCGGAATCTCCAGACCCGACGTCACCCTACACCGCACACGACACACAACGACACGAAACAGCACGACACGACACGCGGCAATGATAGTGCCACGTCAGCAATCTCGCGCGCCATTGGAGCGGTCGTTTTCAAAAACGACGCGCGTACCGGTACTCCATGAGCTTGAAGGCGCCGTCGGGGGGCACGAAGGAGAGGACCTTGGACTGGTCCCAGCGGGAGTAGCGGATGCACGGGTGGAAGGCGACGTCCTCGAGCACGCGCGGGTTGTAGAAGAGGAGGCTCAGGTCGGGCATGCCGGAGAGCTTGCAGTTGACCTGCACGTTGCCGTGGGCCACGCAGCGCAGGACGTGGCCGTTGCGATCGATGATGGCGTCGATCTCCTCGTTGATGTCAAAGTAGACCTCGTTGGTGGTGTACTTGACGCCCACCGTGCGCCAGGGCACCGTCGAGCCGGCCGCGCGCGGCAGCTGGTTCGAGGTGCCGATCGGGGCGGCGAGGCTGATGGCGCGCGAGCCCATGCTGATCTTGCCGCCGAGGCTCATCGGCAGCGGCACGTTGAGGGTGCCGGGCACGGGGATGTTCTCCATGAGCTCGGAGAGGAGGTTGGTCTTGCTGATCATGGAGGTGAGGACGTTGGGCTCGGTGGTGAAGGGGAAGCCGCCGTCCATCATCTCGTCGAGGACCTGGTAGACGATGACGAACTTGTCCTTGATGCTCTCCTCGGTGACGTCGGTCATGTAGTGGCCGAAGACCTCGACCACGCGCTGGAGGAACTCGAGCACGAGCAGTGGCGGGGTGTCGTTCTTCACGACGGCGAGGAAGAAGAGGCCGCGGTGCTGGATGTGCACGAGGTACCACTTGGGCGTGGCCAGCACGGGCGGCACGTCCTGCAGATCGTCCACATCCGTCACCGCATCCCAAAACTTGTCGCAAATGGCCCGCCCCACGAGGCCCACGTAGTGCTTCTCGATAATCACCTCCCTGGCATAGGCAAATGCGCCACACAAGGCTTTCACTTAGTCGAAGGTGTGGAGTGGATCCATCTCCACTTGCTTGCACAGTGATGCTTCGTCTTGAATTGAAATGAAAATCCCCCCCCCCTCTGCAAATTCGACTGCATTTTTGCAATTGGGAGATTGTGTAGAACGGACGAGTGAGAGGGGAAGAAGACGCACCCATTCTTGTTCAGGATAAAGATGCTGTTGATCATCTTTGCTCTCTCTTGCGAAGTTGCGCACCGCCGACGGTGCAGTGTTCAAATTATCGGGAAAAGGCCGAAGAAAAATCGAACGAGCTAGCTTCTGTCGGGGCCACAAGAAGTTAGAGAAAGAGCAAATCAAAGAAATCGAAACAGCCAACACAGTTGTTCCAGTAGCCGAGTGGAGAGGTGGGGGATGAATAATTATTGGTAGTTGGCGATGGTTGGTCACGAACGAAGCCTGGCATGTCCTGCTGCTTCCCTTCACTTACTCTACTTGTTCATTCTCGGATGACTTCTCCTTCTTTTTGGACAAGAGGTCTTCTTCTCCTTGTTCTTGTGTGCTTTTGCTCGTGCTTGTGCTCGTGCTGTCATCACCTACTCCTCCGTGTTGTCCATGAAGAAGTAGTTGCCGGCCCTCTTCTGCTCGCTGTCCATGATCGAGTCGAGCTTGTTGATGCGCGGGCGGAAGTTGGTCGGGTCGCGGCGGAAGGTGATCTCGAGGGCCTTGAGGAACTTGTTCATGCCGGTGATGAGCGACTCGGGCGCGTTGGCCCGGCAGTCGACGGAGGGCTCGCCGTCGTAGACGATGACGCGGTCGGCGAGGTAGGTGGCCATGATGAAGTCGTGCTCGACGATGAAGGCGGTCTTCTTGGCGTGGAGGATGTAGCGCTTGATGACGCGGGCGGCGACGATACGCTGCTCCGAGTCGAGGTAGGCCGAGGGCTCGTCGATGAGGTAGATGTCGGCCGGCTTGCCGAGCGCGAGCACGAGCGCGACGCGCTGGAGCTCACCGCCGGAGAGGTGGAGCACCTCCTGGTCGATGATCTCCTCGATCAACATGGGCTTGGTGACGTCGGTCACGAACTGCGGGTGGAGGTAGGCCTCGCGGATGCGCTTCTGGAGCAGGTCGCGCACGGTGCCCTCGAACTTGGGCGCGATCTTCTGCGGCTTGTAGGACATGTTGAGCTTGGGGATCTCCGGGTAGCCGGGGTCGGCCGGCAGCAGGCCGGCGAGCATGCGGATGAAGGTGGTCTTGCCGGTGCCGTTCTGGCCCAGGAGCACGATGATCTCCGAATCGGTGAAGTCGCCGGCCTCGACCTCGAGCTTGAAGCCAGCGGTGTCGGCGCCCTTGCCCTGGAACGACTTGACCATGTTCGGGTAGCTGTAGCGCCGGTGCTTGGCGCCGGCGAGGGTGTCGTCCTCGACGGTGTGCGAGAGCTTGAACGAGAGCGAGATCTCCCGGAAACGCAGGTTCTCGGTGGGCACGAAGCCCTCGAGGAAGATGTTGATGCCCTCCCGCACCGAGAACGGCAGCGTCACCACGCCGTAGGCGCCCGGCACGCCGTACAGGCAGCAGATGAAGTCCGACAGGTAGTCCAGCACCGACAAGTCGTGCTCCACCACGATCACGTACTTGGCTGCGCAGAAGATTCAGAAGAGTGACGGTGTGGTTAGTCTCCGCACGCACGCACACGGCGACACACACGAAGAGAGGGGAAACGTTACTGGGCTGCAGGAGCGTTCGGATGGTGCGGGCAGCGCGCAGACGCTGCCTCACGTCCAGATAGGAGCTGGGCTCGTCGAACATGTAGCTGCAGGGGCAAAAGAAAATCGCGCACGCACGACGCGACCAGAGGGTGAGTGCACTGAGCGAGGGCTCAACGCTGGAGAAGGAAGGGAAACGCACATGTCGGCCTCCTGCACGCAGACCACGCCGATGGCGAAACGCTGCAACTCTCCTCCGGACAGGGCCTCCACAGAGCGGTCCAGCACGGTGTTGAGATCTGTCAAAAGGGCAGGGAGACAAAGTCAGGGCCGAGCGCCCAACGTTGCAACGGGTGCGGGAGGGGAGGGGGCAGGTGAGGGGGAACGAACCGAGCTGGTCGTAGATTTCATCCTTGATCGAACGCTCGTCCTTCTGTTCCATGATCTTGGAGACGTTGCCCTTGACGGCCTTGGGGATCTGGTCCACATACTGCGGCTTGATGATGGCCTTGAGGTTGTCCTCGAGAATCTTGGTGAAGTAGTTCTGAAGCTCAGAGCCCCTGAAGTAGGTCAAAATCTCCTGCCAATCGGGCGGCGAATTCCATCGACCAAGGTTCGGCTGCAACAAATGAAATGAAAAATTGGTGAGGCTTAGGGTGATCGCGGGAGATGGTGGTGATGTTCAGCGAGGCACAGCGCACCTTGAGCTTGCCGGCAAGAATCTTGAGGGCAGTGGACTTGCCGATACCGTTGGTGCCGACGAGACCGAGCACCTGACCGGGGCGAGGGACGGGGAGCCTGAATGCCACAAGGCATTAGGAAATTTTGAAGGGGGGGGGATGAAATGAAGCGAGACGTGCCTGTGAAGCTTGAAGGAGTTGGAACCGTAGCGATGAGTAGTGGCGGACTCGAGGTTCTTGGGCAAGTTGATGATCTGAATGGCCTTGAAGGGGCACTTCTTCACGCAGATACCACAACCGATGCACAGCTCCTCGGAGATGGTGGCGAGCTTGTCCTTCTCGGTGACTTCGATGCAGAGCTTGCCCATCTTCACCACGGGGCACGACCTCTTGCACTCTTGCCTACATTTCTTGGGCTTGCATTTGTCGCTGCTCACGATGGCAATACGCGTGAGCTTGTCTCCCTTGTCCTTGTTCTTTCGTGTTGCCATCTTGGAGAGGAGCGCCGAGCGGTCGATTACCGATTTTGATGGCGACCGTCTCCGTCTTCCCTCACCTTCGCCGACCCGAAACGACGGAAGAAATTCAGAATAGCATTTTTATTTATAAATAAATAAATAAATACAGCGCCAGCAAAATTGGCGGGAAACAAACTTGCAAACACGCACACACGATTGTTGGGCGATTCACGGCTGCCTGAAGATGAGCGACGATTACGAGCTTCCCCGAGCGGTGGTCACGCGGCTACTCAAATCCTCGGTACTTTTGCACACAACTGCTTCATGCGCTGAGGCCAAATTTGGAATTCATCTAATCGGGGGGGGGTCTGCATAATGCGTAGTTGCCCGAAGGCGTGCAGATACAGAAGGAGGCAAAGGAAGCCATCACCAAGGCTGCCAAGATTTGGATCCTCTACGCCACCGCGTGGTACCTCCCAATCTAATCTCTCCCGCTGTCTCGTCTTTTGTCATCTAACCGCTAACCGCGTTTATCTCCATCCAGCGCCAACGACTTCTGTCAGAACAGCAATCGATCCACCATCTCCGCGAACGACGTGCTAATGGCAATGGAGGAGCTCGAGTTCCCCGACTTCGTGCCCCAGCTCAAGGAGACCCTCGAGACCTTCAAGAAGGACCAGGCCTCCAAGAAGGCCGCCAAGAAGAACTAGACGAGTGCACATAGAAAGCGGCGATGGTGATGGTGGTGTATACATTTACAGCTCCGCAAGGGGTTCGAGCGCAACAGAAGACGTGCGCCCGAACGGAAAGAGAAGATCGAGAGAAGACGAAGAAGAAGAAAGAGGAAAGAAGAAGAAAGCGGAAAGAAGAAGAAGAAGACTAGACGTCGGTGTAAACACGGATGGCCTCGCGGAGGGCTTCGTACTTTTGTTCGACCATGGCCTGGAACGGGAGGTGCTCGGAGGAGATGAGGGACTTGTTCAGCTTGATGGCGAACCCGCACAGCTTCACGAAGTCGGTCATCCGCTCCTTGAGCACCACGATCCGGTGGGGCTCGTGCTGCTGGCCCTCCCCGTCCCCCGCCCCCGGCGCCAGGAACACCTCGCAGATCCGCAGCGGCCCCTCGTTCACCACTGCAGTCCCAGTTGTTCGTCACTCTCCATCGGCCACGACACACATCGACGCACGACACACACGACACGCATAGAAGGGGAGGGAGGGGTACTGGTGACGACGGAGCCCTGGATCACGCTTTGGAGGGCGTTGAGACGAGGCGGGTTCTGTGTGAGTTGTGCTCGCAGCGCGGCCACGCGGTTCTCGATGAGCTCGATCGCGTTCTCCAGCGGACTCAAGATCAACTGTACACGGCACACACGGCACATAGCACGACACGACACGCGCAGATGATGAGGTTTGGCGTGAGCGTCATGGGGGCGGGGGGGAAGGGGGGGCGTTATACCTCGGAGGTGCGCTCCACCTCGAGCCGCGAGGTCTGGTAGGGGAAGGCGAAGCTCACCGTGAAGACCACCTTCTTCTTCTGCTGCTTGGCCAGCTCCGTCACGTTCTTGCCGCTCTCCGAGAAGCCCGTCTCCAGCACGAACGTGTCTGTTGTTGGAGAGTTGAGCCACCATCCACCACGGTGTCGTGTGTGTGTCGTGTGTCGTGTGTCGTGTCGTGTGTGTGTGTGTGTCGTGTGGGGGGGGGGGCAACGTACTGACGTTGAAGTTGACCTCGTGCGGCGAGATGCGGGGCGTCGAGTCCAGCGGATCGGAATGGGGCGTGACCGGCCCCAGCTGGATGTAGAGCTTCGACGGATCCATCTTCTCCGCCTCCATCGGTTTGTTCTGCGCTCTCTCGTGTCAGCACACCTCGCGCCCGTGCGTCATGTGTGTCGTGTCGTGTTGTGTCGTGTGTGCGTGTGACATTGGATCGTGTGTCGTGTCGTGTCGTGTCGTGCCTACCTGGAGGATGAGGACGTCGTCAAGTACGCCGCCGACCTTCTTGGCGTGCTTCTCCTTGAGGTGGGCCTGGATGTGGCCGAGGCGGGTCTCGCCGGGCACCTTGTAGATGAACTCCTTGCCCTGCAGCTCCTCCGCCTTGGGCCCGTAGAACCCCACCCGGAAGTACACTGGGAAAATACGCACGTCGAACTTGTTCTGATTGTGGTGTGCGTGCGTGTGCGGTGTGTGCGGTATGTGCGCGTGCGTGTGCGGTTAGCTGCCGAGTGCAGAGAGTGAGAGTGAGTGGGGGGGGACGTACGGCATTGACGAGGGTGGTGGTCATGGCCTTGAACTGCTCGAGGGTGGAGATGAGCTCGGGGTACTTCTTCTCGGCCTTGTAGATGGTCGTCAGCAGCATCAGCACCTCCACGCACAACTCGTGCGACTTGGCCTGCAACCGAGTAACGCAACACACATCAGCACTCACTCGTGTCGTGTCGTGTCGTGTCGTGTCGTGTCGTGTCGTGTCGTGTCGTGTCGTGTCGTGTCGTGTCGTGTCGTGTCGTGTCGTGTCGCCGGTGTACCTGTTCGAGGAGGTTGGCGGCGGCCTTGAGGAGCTTGGTGAGGCCGGAGGTGGACCAGACGTCCTGGTCCTGGAACGCGGCCTGCTCGTCGATCTCGCCCGCCTCCGGCAGCCGCAGGTCGCGCGACACGTTGGGGCTGATGGGCGCAAAGTCGGCGTCGGACACCACGTCGAGCCGCTTGAACCGCCGCAGGTACTGCGCGACCAGCGCCGCCGCGTGGAGCTTGCACTGGGCCGCCTCCTCGAGCTTGTTGTGGTTGGTGTGGAACTCGGCCAGGTTCTCGAGCCATCGCGCCCGCAGGTCGGGCGAGTCAAAGTAGTCCTCCGAGATGCGACGGTAAAAGTCGGCCGTCGTCTCCGGGTCGCCGATGTTGTCCGCGATCTTGACGCTGTAGTGGCACAGCCGGAAGATGCGCGAAATGAGCTCCTGCACGCCCGCATCGAACGCCGTCTCGCCGCCGCTGTTGTTGTTGGTGTCATTGCCGCCGTCGCGGGCGTCGGCAGCCGCGGATCGGAGCTTGGAGTAGTTGCCGACGGCGCGGAGGGAGGTCTGGAGGCGCGTGGTGTCGACGACGCCCTGGCCGGCCTTGGCGCCGCCGATGAGCCGCGAGACGGCCACCGTGCTCTGCACCCGCATGCGCGCGATGTTGCCCATCTCGTCCCAGTTGTTCTTCAGCAGCACGTAGAACGTCGACGCCGCATTCCGCCTACACACGCACACCACCTTCATCAGCCCGTGTGCCGTGTGTGCTGTGTGCCGTGTTTGTCGTGTCGTGTCGTGTCGTTGGTCGTGTCGTGTCGTTGGTCGTGTCGTGTCGTGTCGTGTCGTGGGTCGTGTGGTGTCGTGTGGTGTCGTGTGGTGTGCGGGGGCGTACCGGGTGAGGGCCTCGGGGGCGTTGGCGTGGCGCAGGATCTCGAAGGAGAGGGTCTCGCACAGTCTCGAGTGGCCCGTGTGGCGGAAGAGGGAGGCGCGGAACTGGCAGATGAACGACTGGAGGGCGGCGTAGAGGGACGGGAGCAGGGACGGCTGGGCGTGCTGCATGAGCTGGTGCAGCACCGCAAACACCCGCGTCAGAAGCACGTTGCCCGGTGTACGCAGCTCGCTCCTGAAATCCTGCATATAGTCGATCACTGTCCCTGCCCACGTCAGCACCGCACATTCGTGTGCGTGTGCGTGTGCGTGTGTTGTGTGTCGTGTGTCGTGTGCGAACCGAATTCAAAGGCGGTGGTCCAGGCGTCGAGGGAGGAGTCGCCTTCGGCAGCGGCGACGCAGGAGGCGAGGAGGCGGAGGAAGGCCACCTGGCGCTTCTGGGTGTCGCGCTGCCACCACGACCGCAGGAGGGAGCGCGAGCAGTGGCGCGCGATGTGGAGGAAGCACGCCAGCCACTCGCCCTTCTCCCGCTCGTCGAGCTGGTCCGCGCGCTCGGCCGTCAGCACGACGAACGGGAAGTAAAGGTTGGCCACCCGCTCGCGCAGGGCCGGCCGCTGGTAGCGCTCGTCGTGCTCGTGCTTCTTAAGTATGTTGCGGAGGGTGATGATGGCCTGGGTGCGGAGCGCGGGCGGCTCGTCGCGCGACATGTCGATCTGCTTGAGGAGCAGCCCGGCCAGGAAGTGCTGCCGCCACCACTGGTCGAGGAGCTGGCCCAGGTCGAGCGACTCGATGGGCCGGATGACCGGCAGGTTGAGCGGAATGTAGTGCTCGTAGTCCATCAGGATCTGCAGGAACTTGAACTTGCCCAGGATCGCGTGCTGGTCCTTCATCCCCCGCACGTACTCATAGACCTGCACATACATGGCACACGACACGCACGAGACGACAGCACGCACGGCAGCACGCACGGCACAAGACACGACACGCGTGAGTAAAGGAAGGGGGGGGGTGGAGGGGGGCGTGTGCGCACCATGTTGAGGACGAGGCCGCGGTCCATGACGGCGAAGAGTTTTCGGAGGAGGATGGGGAAGTTGGAGAGGGCGTCGAGGCTCTGTACCGCCCGGTCGGAGAACAGGAACCGCACCAGCCGCGCCAGCCCGCAACTAAACTGTGCACTGAAGCGCGTCTTTCGGTTCTGACTTTTTCCTGTGTGTCGTGTGCGTGTCGTGTGCGTGTCGTGTCGTGTCGTGTGTGCGTGTCGTGTGTCACGGGTCAGCAGACGAGCAATGACGCGGACGAGAGAGGCTCCGTACGGAGGTGGGGCGAGGAGTGGACGTGGAGGGTCATGGACTTGGTGAGCACGTCGAGGAGGAAGCGGTTGCCGGTGAAGCCCTCGAGCGCCTCGTGACGGCGGGAGAGGAGCAGGAGCCAGTGGTGGCACAGCTCCTCGTAGAGGAGGTAGGGCGCGCGGTCCGGGTTGCGGAACATGTAGCGCACGTAGGAGGTGAGGAGCGCGTTGTGGTCGGCCCGGGTGCCGGTGCCCTTCTCGATGGCGCGCACGAGGTGGATGAGCGCCAGGAAGGCCTCCTTGCGCCGCTTGGGCTGGTCGTGGCTGGCCATGAGGTAGAACAGCTCGTTGAGCAGCACCGGCATGTAGTGCACGCACGTGAGCGCGTCGAGCTTGCTCAGCCCGCGCAGGATGTCCGACTCGGTCTGGTCGAGCGCAAAGTTCCACGACGCCATCGTCACCTTGCGCTCCTCGGCCGCCACGCTCCGCGACGTCTGGGGCGGCCGCCCGACATCATCGCCGCCGCTGCCGCTGCCGCCATCATCAGCGCCACCCGCTGAGGCCGCGGCCTCGCCACTGTCGGCACAACCTGCGCCGACGCCGGCGGCTAACGAGGGGCGTGGGCGGACCAGCTCGAAGAAGCGGCAGAGGGGCTCGTCGGGTGGATAGACCGACGAGACGACGTGGGTCGATACGGCGAAGGCCGGGTGCTGCTTGTCGGCCTCGAGGCCCGCCTTGCCCCCGGCACTGGAGGCCGACGCCGACGAGCGCTGCTGCTGCGAGCTGCCGCCGCTGCCGCCGGGGCCGCCGACGACGCTGCTAGCGGTCGAGTGCTGCGAGAAGCTGCGCGGGCGGAGGGCCGGCCCGAGCGCGAGGTAGGCCGCGGGGAAGTCGCGCGCCCAGGTGATGGGCAGGGCCTGGCGGCCGTTGGGCACGACGCAGTGGTTGGTGAAGAGGGGCAGCACGGCGTGGCCGATGACGGTGGCCGAGTCCTTGCGGTGGCCCGGGTGGACGTGGAGGAAGGTGAAGAGAAGGTGGTGGCGCGGCGTGAGGCGCGCCGGCAGCCGCACCTTGAGCTCGTCCCAGTAGCGCGGCTTGCGCTCGTGCATGTGCATCGACGCGGCGCTGACCTCGTGCCACCGGCCCGACCCCGACCGGCCGCACATGACCGGCAGCGCGCGCCCGCCGCCGGCGTCGTCGTCGTCCTTGAGCCGCGCCTCGACCAGCAGGTTGGGGCTCGACGGCCCGCCCTTGGCCAGGTGCACGCCCTCCGGGTAGACGTAGAGCCAGTTGACGTAGCTCGTGTAGGCCTCGCGCTGGCCGCCCTCGAAGCTCATCACCTCGCGGATGAGCTGCGACACGTCGGGCCGCGGGTTGTCGGCAAAGGGCAGCAGCGGGTGGAAGCCCGGGTCGAGCCTGTGAGGCAGCGTCTCCTCGTCCTGGATGCGCTGCAGCGTGACGTGCAGGCAACCGCTCAGCGACCGCTTGCTGCCACCGCCCACGGCTATGCTGCCGCCGGCGGTGCCGGCCGCGCCGCCGACCGAAGCGCCCGAGGCCTCGCTGCGCTTGCGACCGCCCGACGCGGCCCTCTCGGCGGCCTTCTCCGCCGACGACGAGAGGCCGGCGAGGGCTTCGAACAGGGCCTCTTCGTCGACGACGCCGCGGGCCGGCAGCAGGGGGTCGACCCGGAGCCGCCCGCTGGCCCGTAGGACGCCGTTCTCGGCGAACACCGGGAGCGCTCCCCAGCCGAGCACTTGGAGCGGCGGCGGCCGCCCGCCCGACGCGGCGGCCCACTGCTCGATGGCCTGGAGCAGCTCCTGCTGGGCCTTGGCCGGGTCGCGCGGCTTCCAGTGCTTGGGCTTGTAGTAGAACGTCTCCTGCTCCTTGTCGAGCTCGGTCAACAGCAGCCGCTCCACGCGCACCACCAGGTGGATCAACGGCGACGGCGCCACCACCGTGAAGAGCGCCTGCACACACAACCCGACACACACTCGAGTGAGCGCACGACACACACACACACACACACGCTGCACGCAACACGACACGAGCGCGCACCTTGTTGGCTTGTGTGTCGCTGTCGACGGCTGTGCCGGAGGCCTTGGCGATGGCCTTGAGCACGGCCTCGTTGTTGTGGTCGAAGTAGAAGGTCTCCGAGATCCGGCGCTTGGTGCCCAGGTGGTAGAGCGCCGCGCTGCAGAACAGCGGCTCCCACGCCTCGCCCGCCTGCCACTGTAGCCGCTCGCAGCTCACCAGCAGCTTCGTGGCCCTGTGTCGTTGCATCCAACACGCCACGAGGCCAAACAAACGTTTGTGAGCTTCAACTGCTCTTCACGTCCAAGGCGGGAAACTTGGGGGGGGGAGCGTACACTGGCGGGGTGAAGGGGTTGTGGGGCGGAGCGGGGGGTAGTGAGGAAGCCGAGGAGGATGTAGATGCGGTGCGCTCCTTGGGAGTGTGCGGCGAGGATGCAGAGGGGTCGTCCGCTACTTGGCCGTGCAACTAGAACACGCAACCCCCCCCCAACAACAACAAGAGCTCACTCGGTGAGTGAGCTGTACCCTCTTCTTCGGGGGTGTCACAAGGCAGCGGCACCTTCTCTACGAACGACCGCAGGTGGTCGTCACCGGTGCGCCCCTCGCACACCGCCTCGTCGAGGGTGGTCTTCTCCGCATCTTCCTCGCTCTCCTGCCAAGTTGATTTGATTAAAAGTCAGTACTCAACAAAGGCTGTTGCTGTTGGGGTAGGACCTTGGACAGGGCGAGGGCGGGGATCGAGGAAGCCAAGGAGGACGACGGCAAAGGTACTGCTGCCGACTGAGCAAAACCGCCAAGAAGGGGGTTGTGGTGATTAACCTGCTCAAGCCACTGGCAGTGGAAGAGGGAGTAGCTGGCGGTACCAATCGACTGAGCTTCCTGTCGTGGATCAGCAGCTCCGTGTCTGACCGGCCAGCGAATAGAGGATTCAGGGATACACTGCACAAGAAGGTGATGCCCGACGTTAGCGAGAAGGAGCTGGGAGGAGACTCCATTCCTCTACAACTCGTGCGTACCGAGGTGCAGAGGGGTTGACGATGCTCGAACCGGACGAAGGGGCCGAGTAGCGATGTGTGATGGTGGGGTGTGAGATCACTGAGCCGGGAGAGGAGGTGACCGACGATGGCGAAGACGATGCGGCGGTGGCGGACGAGGCGGCCGTGCCCCGCGGGGCGATGGTGGGGTGCACGATGGTGGATCCCGATGTGTGGAAGAGGCGCCCCGCCGTGACGTTGGTCGAGGAGACCATCGGCATGGGCGAGGTCATGGTGACGCCCGACGAGAGGTTGGTAGTGGTGCCCGGCTCGAGGGCCGTGGGTGCGTAGTTGTAGCGCACCACTGTCCACGGCGCAGTGAAGCTCTCCACGCATGCACGCAGCCAGCCGTCCAGCCCGTGGCTTTCAGTACCCCTCTCCAACAGTTCGCTCTGTTCATCGACGTCAGAAGCAATAAAAGAGGCACACGACACGACAAGACACGACAAGACACGACACGACCAACGACACGACCAACGACACGACACGCACACCGGAATGAGTTCATACCGGTACAGTCGAAACTGATGAGCGTTGAGCGCGAGGCTCGGAGAGAACGGAAACGTCATCGTCAGGGAAGAGGAAGTGGGCTGCGAGTGGGTCGTTCTGAAGGTCTGGCCCGCAG
Source organism: Acanthamoeba castellanii str. Neff (assembly GCF_000313135.1). Classification (NCBI taxonomy): domain Eukaryota; phylum Discosea; order Longamoebia; family Acanthamoebidae; genus Acanthamoeba; species Acanthamoeba castellanii. The sequence continues at coordinate 26,587 of NW_004457375.1, forward strand.
TAACGCTCTTCGAAGTCGCTCCAGCTCATGCCGGCCGACCCTTCGGGGCGCTGACCCCCCGCGCCCGCCAGCTCCTCGGGCTCGTCGCCCATCGGGTGGAGCCCCTCGCCGCCGCCCGGGACCAAGTCGGCCATATCGTCGCCGTCCACGCTCTGCTGGTCACCACCGCCCATTGGGGTGAGGCCGACCCCGGCAGGAGGCATCTCTCCAGAGGTGCGCAGGGGCGGCGGCCCAGATGAGTCGCGTCTTGCTATGGTGCCGCTGTTGTTGGGAGTGCTGGGCGAGGCTGGGCTGCTGGAGGCCAGGCTATGATGGGTGGGCGTAGATGGCGGCTGTGGTTGCTGTTGTTGATGTTGGTCCTTCTCCTTTTCCTTCTGATCTTTGGATGAATCGATGGCCCCGCCCCGCAGCAGCATGGCCTTGAGGGATTTTGTACGCCGGTGCAGCCTGGCCTTGGGCTTGGCCTCCTTCTCCTTGGGCTCCTTTGCTCCCTTGTCGCTGGTCTTCGACGGGGTGGGTATCTTGCGGAACATGGATGACAGACCCTTGGTGCTGAGGGGCGATGAGGCCGGCGAGCTGCTGCTCTCCTCCATCAGAGCGGCCTCGACCGCAACGCGAGGGCTCGAAGAAGAACATGATCGCTCCCCACCCCCTCCTGGGATTCCATCGTCGGGGGTGGATTCGGTGTCACGGCTATGTTCGGCTGTGCTGTCGCAGCTCTCGTCCTCCACGCTGTCCTCGCTGGGGTCAACGTCGCTGCTGGCTTCCATCTTCTATTCCCCTTTCCCCTTTCTATATTACCGGTGTGTCCCTCTTTTTCTATGTTAACCGCTTGTTTCGGTTTCGCTCTGTGTGCCACCCCCCCCCTCCCTTTGAAGCTTGGTATTGCTTTGGTTGAACAGCACCAGCTCGCCAAGCAACCTTCATGGCTGAGATAAGGCAATTACGCAAAGCGATACCGCGATTTATCCTGCGACCAACCCAACGCACGTGTTGAGCGTAGGCAAACTCATTGCAACGATTGTTGTGTCGCAGTGCTGATACCACGGTATGCTCTCACACCAAGCAAGGCTCTCTAGGGTTGGTGCTGCGCTGCAGTGCAGGCCAAGAAAGCCAAACCTGGCGGTGTACACGAGCATTCTTGCTGGTAGGGAGAAATCAGCGATGAATCGCAGGAAACTCAATGACACTTCGGGGTTGAAATCTGCGGGTTGGAAGTCGTTGCCCGCAAATTCGTTCATTCTCACATTCACGATCTCTTCATGGCGACCACGCCTGCCCGCGGCGAGGAGGCTGGGGAGCCTGGCGGCGAGGGTCACACGTTTCGGCACATCACGATGGGCTACGGCTCATTCTCTACGCCGGCCGCCTCCCGGCTCGTCGCTCCACCTCCGCCCTTCACGCCCGAGACCTTCTCGCTACTCGAATCTAAACGACTCGAACTGCTGCGCGAAGATGCCGATGCAGAATCGCGCCATTACGAAGTCAATGAGCTGCTCGAGCGGGAGGCCAGACAGCACTCGCTCCTCTACCGGGCCTTCCGCGGGTTCTTCGAGTCGCGAAAGTACCACAAGGAGCGCAAGTGGTTCCTCTCCCTCCCCTGGAACACCATACGCATCATCACAATCTCGACCCTCTTCTTCTTTGCTCTCTTTGTCTTCGTCCAGCAGACCGTACGTTCCCCGTTTTTTGTATTTATTTTTATTATCGGTTACAATTTACTACGTTGTTTTTTAAATTTTACAAATATTAATTTATTTTAATTTATTTATCTGGTGTGGCCCGGGCCTTGCAGGCTCCTGACTCTGGACGCGCGCACGAGCCGCCAACCAACATCCGCGCTGTGGCGTCGGGCATCCCATTCATATCCTCTCCTTCCTCCTTGTCAAGAGCGTGTTGCGTGTTGCGTGTTGCGTGTGTGCGGTGTGTCCCAAGCGCGCGCGCCCGATTGTGCGTATTGGTGTATAGTCCTTAACTCGCGCCGCACGTGGAAGAGCTGAAGTCGCAGGGCACCCACAAGGTCAAGCTCTACTTCGTGGCGCCGGGCATCTACAACACGAGCTTCTCCCACTTCCCGCCACAAGTCCACCTCCTCTTCTTCCTTCAGGGCAAGACCCCGCAGGCCGACCCAACAGCCAACGGCAGCGCCACGTGGGACGCCCTCGACACCTTCGTCCACACCATCACCGCTCCCCACGGTTCGTCATGTGGCCGCCGCCCGCCACATTCCTGACTGCATGCACCACATTCCTTACCTGACTCTCAACCCTTGTGAAACGGAATGCAATGGAATGTGCCCAACAGGCAACGAGGACACGGAGCAGCACACGCACACGTTCTCGGTGTCGGACGAGACGCGGGACCAATACGAGGCCCTGCGGCTGGTGGTCAACACCAACACCCACCAGCCCATCGCTCTCCAACTCCAGGTCCTCACACTCGGCTGGCTCGGCTCTCACGAGGTTCGCCTCCCGTCATCTCGCTTCGCTCCATTTCTCTGTTTCGTCTGACCATGTGTTCCGTGTGTCGTGTGTGTCGTGTCGTGTCGTGTGTGCCATGTGTGTCGTGTCCAGGTGGCGATCGGAATTTTGATTTTGGTGGCGGTCTATGTGCTGATCGTCTTCGAGCTGGTGCATCGCGCCATTGCCGCCCTTGTGGGATCTTTTTGGGCTCTCGCCTTCCTCAGCGCTGTCGAACAGCGCCCCTCCTTCGACGACGTACATAACCAACCACACGCATACGCACACCGCACACGCACATGCGCACGCACACCGCACACCGCACACCGCACACGATACGCAGTAACATGAGTGATGGTGTAATGACGGTAGGTGGTGTCGTGGATCGACTTTGAGACGATCGTGTTCCTGTTCGGAATGATGACCCTCGTGGGTATCTTCTCCGAGACGGGCTTCTTCGAGTGGAGCGCCATCCGCGCCTACAAACTGTCCGGCGGCAACATCTGGCACCTCGTCGTCATGCTCGTACCTCTTCTCTCTTTCTCCCCCCCCCCTCTCGCGTTCATTCTTTCAGTCGCTCACCTCGGTTCTGGCGGCGGCGGCCAGGTGGTGTTTTCGGGGGTGACGTCGTCCGTGCTGGACAACGTCACGGAGGTGCTCCTGGTGGTGCCCGTTACCCTCCGGCTGTGCAAGGTGATCGACGTCGACCCGCTGCCCGTCGTCATCGCCATTGTAGTACGTCTTCGATCTTTTATCAATATCTTTACACACGGCACACGGCACACGGCACACGACACACGGCACACGACACACGACACACGACACACGGCATACACCCTCTCTCTAATGATAGTATAATAATACATAATAACAACAACAATCAATTGACTCGTATGTGTCGTGACATGCGCAGATATTCAGTAATATTGGAGGAACGGCCACGGGAATCGGTGACCCGCCGAACATCCTCATCATCTCCAACTCCCACCTTCAGGCCACCGAACTCGTCGACTTCAACGTCTTCACCTACCACATGGCACCTGGTCCGCTCCCCCCCCCTGCGTCGCGTCGCGTTCGTTCTTTGTAGGGTCGGCGTAGCGCCTAACTCGGGCGGTGTGTTTGTGTGCAGGAGCGGCGTTGGCGTTCGTGGTAACGTTGCTTTACTTCTGGAAAACGTACCACCACCTCTTCCAGCGGTCCTACGTCGACCCCGTCCTCAAGGAGATCGAGATATGGAAACGCACCGCCGACAAACTCGAACTGGTGCGTGTCATGTCGTGCGTGTGCGTGTGCGTGTGCGTGTGCGTGTGCGTGTGCGAACTCTCACGCTCACTGTTCGGCGCGTGCAGGCGGCGACGGATGAGGAGAAGAACGTGCAGACCAAGCTGCTGGAGTACATCGACGTGCTGGAGAAGCACATGGAGGCCAAGCAGCAGGCCAAGGAGGAGAAGCAGCGGCTCATGCACGAGAGCCGCATGGCCGCCTCGTCGGCCCTCATGATCGAGGCCGAGGGCGAGTGCGACGGCGGCGACGGCGGCGGCGGCGGCGGCGACGAGGAGGGCAAGCTCGACATCCACGCCCTCGAGCGCAAGTACCGCATCCGCGACGTGCCCCTCTTCATCAAGAGCGTGTCGGTCATCTTCGGGGTGGTGGCCCTCTTCTTCATCCACCCCTTTGTCTCCTCCATCCACCTCAACATCCCGTGGATCGCCATTCTCGGCGCCCTCCTGCTTCTGGTGCGCACCACCACTCCGCTCGACACACGCACCAGGCCATTCATTGTGTGTCGTGTCGCGTCGTGTCGTGCGTGTCATGTTGCGTGTGTCGTGTCGCGTGCGTCGATACAGACGATCATCGACGCGAAGGAGTTGGAGCCCATCCTGGCCAAGGTGGAGATGGGAACCCTCTTCTTCTTCGCCGGCCTCTTCGTGCTCATGCGCTGCCTCGAGGAAATGGGGGTGATGCTCTTCTTTGCCCGCATGACCGCCGACATTGTGTCCATTTTCCCCGAGGTACGCACCACGGCACACACACACGGCGCACACGACACACACGCGACATACATCACGACGCACACGACGCACATGACACACACGCGACACACATCGCGACACACGACATACGCTCTGCTCGACTCAGTCTCCTTTGTATTCCCAAACGACTGCAGGGCCGTATTCGTCTGTGCTTCGCCATCTTGCTGTTGATGTGGGTGTGCGCGCTGGTCTCGGCATTCATCGACAACATCCCGTTCACCACGACCATGGTGCCCGTGGTGGTGGAGCTCTCGCAGAGCGGCCTCGGCCTCCCGCTCCAGCCGCTCGTTTGGGCCGTCGCCTTTGGCGTGTGCCTCGGCGGCAACGGCACTCTCATCGGTACACACAACACACACAACACACGGCACACGACACACGACACAACACGACACACGACACACGACACACACGGCACACGTCCTACGACAAAGGTTTTGCTCAACGTTGGGTGGTGTGCAGGAGCTTCGGCGAACGTGGTGGCGGCGGGCATAGCGGAGCAATCGGGGACGCACATCAGCTTTGCCAAGTTTTTCGCCATGGGCTTCCCGTGCATGCTCATCTCCACGGCCACGGCCTCCGTCTATCTCATCATTACCCACGTCATCTTCCCCTGGTACAGCGGCTGAGCCTCGCTTTGCGTCATTATTTATTGTAGCCGATTTGGGATTTTAAAAAACAAAACAAAGTGTACAGCTTTTTCCTTCGGGACATATTTATTTGTTATTTGTTCTGTACTTTATTTTAGATTATTTATGCATTTTTGGAGCGTTGTGAAACCACTTCCGCCGAAAAAACAAAAAAATCAGGAATAAATTCTTTAAATGGGAAAACTATGTACAGAGTGTTGCACTGCAACGGGTCACTTGGCGTCGGTTCGTCTCCTCTTGCGTTTGGCGATTCGGGCGGGTGGTTGCTGCTTTCTCCTCTTGCCGCCTTGTGTGTCCTCTTCTTCGTCGTCATCAATGTCTTCCACCTCTTCCTGTTCCTCGTCTTCGTCTTCTTCTTTGGGCTCCTGCTTCACACCGCGCTTCTTCTCTTCTTTCTCTTCCACTTCTTCCTGCTCCTCTTCCTCCTCTTCGTTCTTTGGCTCGATCTTGATGTTCTTCTGCTCTTCGTCCATCGGCTCTGTCTTGACCTTCTTCTTCTCGTCCTTCGTGGTGGCATCAGGCCCAGGCTCGCCCGCCTTTTTCGCCTTGACCTTCTCCGCCTTGACGGTGGGGTTGAAGAAGGTAAGGATGCCGTGCTTCTTGCTCGCCAGCCGATCCACCGGCACCAGACACTCGGGCGAGTTCTGTTCGCCACATCGCCAACCGCACGACACGACACGAGACACGAGACACGAGACACGAGACACGAGACACGAGACACGAGACACGAGACACGAGACACGAGACACGACACGCGCACACAACAAGCATGATGAGAAGGCGCTCTCTGGGAGGAAGCATTGGGTTCGTTGATAGAAGGTACGTTTTTGATGGAGTTGACCATGGTGGAGACCTTGTCGAACACGACGTGCTCGCCCTTGTAGGGCCTCAGCAGGCGCAGCACCTCGCTCGACGGGTCGTTGCCGTCGGCCCGCAGCCACATCTCCCTCGCCTCCTCGCTCCCCAGGATCACCGGCATGCGGTCCTGCAGAAGAAGAAGAAGAAGAAGAAGACAGTCAGGAAACAGCTCTGTGTGAAGAGGGTGGTGTCGGCGGTGGCGGGTGGTACGTGGATGTGGGCGAGCTGTGGGCTGCTCTCGGTGGTGACGACGGTGCAGGTGTAGCGCTTCTCGCCCGTCTTGGGGTCGGTCCACACGTCGTACATGCCGGCGAGATAGAGGAGCTGCTGCGGGTCGTCGCTGTGGATGTAGAACGGAATCTTTTGGCCCTTCTCCGTGATCCATTCGAAGTAGCTGAAGACCCGCGAGAGCGCACATGGTTAGCCATGCAGTGCTACACAAAAAAAATTGAAATAATAAATAAATATAAAAAAGTAAAAGCTGTACCCGCTGACGAGGATGATGCAGCGCTTGCGCTTGACGACACCTCGCCACAGGTTGTTGGTGGTAAGTGACTCGGCACGAGCGTTGATTGTGTGCATCTTGACGGTTCCGTCCTTGCTCCAGCTCGGCACCTGGTCACACAAGATTGAATCTTTTGAGTAAGGTGCGAGAGATCTTCTTTGATGTGCAACGTACCAGGCCCCAGCGCATGAGCTTTAGTATGGGTTGGCCGTCGGCGTCGAGAAGCATGGCCACGTGCATCTGGTGCGGCGCGATGTTGTACGAGGGCTTGTACTCCTCCGCGCCCTCGAACGCCTTGGCATGGGTCTGCTTCTGAATCTCCTCCGGCGCTAGTGTGCACGCTGCCCTACCACACATCTTTCTTTCCTCTTCTTCGATCTCTCTTGCTCGTTGGTGTTCTGTCGTTAGCGGCTAGCCGTTGCGCTCGTTAAGTTGTGTTTTTCTGTTTCGAAGAAAAAATTGTCAATTTAAAAACTAATTTCACACGAAACTAAATAATATTTCATTTATTGTTTGGCCCGGACCTCACAGGTAGGTGAGGACGGTGCTGCCGATGTGCACGAGCATGAGCACCTGCGCCACAACATGGACCAGGTAGCTCACCGCGCGCCACGGCTGCACGCTGGCCAGGTAGAACACGGTGTGCAGCACACGCGCGCCGGTGTACGTCCACAGCAGAGCCTTGGCGTAGAACACCGACGGCGAGGTCAGAGCGAACAGCAGACCTGCCCAGACCCCCACAAAACGAGAAAAGCACTCAATCAGTCCTCTACTCGATTGCGAAGGACGAATTTGTAGAATTGAACCACAAGATGCGTACCGATGGTGTAGAAGACGTAGATGTTCTCCATGTCGTTGGTGTGGAGGCCATAGGCGCGGGTGATGCGCGGGTGGTTGGCGGTCTTGGTCAGCAGCTCCTTGGCCTTCTCCTTGGGTGCCTTGACGTAGTCCTCCTCGTACTTGAAGGCCTTCAGCGAGAGGCGAAGACGCGTCACGTTGAACGAGACCACAAGCTGCACACGCACGCCCACGCAAATTGCATTGCCAAAACGAAGATGAGGAAAATGAGAGCGATTGTGCTAAAAAACGAGAAATCTGAAAGCGAAAAGTGGCGCGAACCATCTTCACGGTCAAGATGACAACGCAAAGGACATAGGTGGCAAAGACGGGATCGGACAAGAAGGTCTGGAAGGTAGCGGTCACGGGGGACACCACGGGCGCTGCGGCTTGGGCCATGTCTGTTTTGGGTGTTTGTGCGCACCATCCTCCCCTGCATGTTTTTGAGCGCTGCCAAAACTTGCGATTGGGCCATAAAAGTCGGCAACAAGTAGAAATAGTCCGGCCCAACTAAAATCGACCAAGACAATCGTTGGACTGTTCTTGAGTCCCTTCTTCGTCGATGATCCTTGATCGCCGGAGGAACTGAGATAGCAACGCATTGAGAACAAGAACATCCGGCACCAAGAAGAAGAAGAATGTGAGAGAAGGGTGCATGCCAGAAAGCGCGAAGAAAAGTGGAAGGAAAGCGGCCTGAATGAGTCACACACGCTGTGTTCGTTTGTCCGCCGACCAACAAGACGACCTCGAGTTTTTTTATTCCTATCACACACAAAGCGCACCACATCGGCAATGCGAAGGCTGGCGCTCACACACTTTGCCTCCACTGGGAGAGGCGGCTTGGCCTCCTCACGCCTCCATGTAGACCTGAGACCACACCCAACCTGGCCGCCCTCCTCTCCCTCATCATGGAGCACAGCGCCTGGGTTTCTGCTGAGCGGACGACGGCGAACCTACGCCAGCGATCAGCCCCCTCGCAAGGAGCTCGCAGCGGCGGAGCTGAGAGAAGGGGAGACCTACAGCCAAGTGGCCAACAAGGAAAGAGAGAAAGCGAAGAAGGAAAACGAAAGCGACAGCGAAAGTGAAAGCGACGAAGTCACCGGACTTCTCCTGGAGAACGAAGAGAAAAAGGAAGGCGGGGAGGAGAAGATGGGGCCACTGCAGAGCGTAGTGGCCAGCATCGCGGAGACTGGCACGACCCCCCCCCTTTGGGCGCTCCGCAGCCACGTTTTGTGAGATTGGAAGTTCGCGAGACTGACAAGAGCCTTTGTGCAACGTTGGGTTGTCTGGCGGGCCAACAGGGAAGAAGCTGACCGAGAAGGCCAGCGAGATCGTGTCGGGCACCAACGAGAAGGTGGTGGAGACCGTTGGCTCGGTCACCGAATCCGTAACTGGTACCACTTCCTTCTTCTCACTACTGCGTGTCGGTCGCGAGTTGTGGCGCTGATGTTGCCGCGATGCTGAGCGTGTGTATAGAAGAAAGTAGTGACCCCTCCGTAACGAAAGCTCCCGTGCCTGTGGATGATGGTGTTTATCCCTCCCCTCACCTCATCCTTGTTTTCTCTCTTCCCATTGCCTGCCGCTCCGCATCTGCCGCCGCCACGGCCGCCACCTCCATGCAACAACGGCCACCCCACGCCTGCCTGCGCTCTGTGTGCCGCCACACCACCACTGCCGCCCCTTCACATTCATCGTCACCCGCACCGCGCTCTGTGTTGTCGTGTCATCTGTGCCTCCACGCCGGTGGTGAGACAACGGCAGAGAAGGTGACGGGTGTGGCTCACGCTGTTGCAGGTGTGGGCGCGGAGGTGACCGCTGATGTTGTCACCGTTGCCAGCGAAGTCGTCACCGCGGTCAAGGAGACCGTGGAGGACACCATCCATATCGCCAAGGACGCCATCGACGCCGGGAAGGTGCGCAATAAACGCCCCCCCCCCCCAATGTGTGTGTGGTGTGTGCCGCGCGGGCGCACTATCAGTTGGTTGATTGTTGATCTGGCGGAGCAGGACAAGACGCTGGAGGGAGCGGTGTCGCAGATGGTCAAGGTGCTCAAGATATCGGTCTACCAGCTGGTGGACGAGGGCTTCACCAAGGCGACGGTGTCGTCGGGCGTCAACGTGATGGGCGTCGTCAATCTCAACGTGTCGGTCCACCTCGAGGAGCAGATGGCCGTCCACTTCAAGCGGCTCGAGGAGAAGGAGAAGCGCAAGCACAAACGCGACAAGGCCGCCAAGGCCGCCGCCCGCAACGGTTCGTCTACACCATCAGCGGCCACGCCCACGTCGCCAGCGACATCAACACCGACACCGACGTCACCGCCTCCCACAGCAAAGGCTTTCCCAACGATCATACCGGACCATAACGAGGTGAGCGTCGAGGTGAAGAAGCTGCGGGAGAAGAAGAAGGAGAAGCGACCGGCCAAAGCCACGGAGCTGATCCAGCGGATCATCGAGGGCGACGAGGCGGCGCTCACGGAAAACGCCGAAACCCATCGCCACGACGTACACGAGCACCGAGACTGCGCTCCTACACCTCCCGTGGGCAAGGCCTCGCGGGCGGTGGCCCAGAAGAAGGAGGCCCACGTCGCCCCGCCGGCGGCAGTGCCGAATGCTGGGCGGGGACGAGGGAAGAGAGCCGTGGCGCCGAAGGTGGTCGATGACACCCCCGGGTCGTCGACGTCTGAATAAACCCCAGTACCTCCCTGAATGGTCCCATCGGGTTGGCAGTCCGGTTGCACTGTAGCCCGTCTGAGAAGAGAGCAGGAACCAATGGGCGACTGCGCGCTTCAGCGGAAGATGAAAAGAGAATTTCTTAGTTGGTGCAAACCGAGAAAATAAGAGAAAAGGGACAAATCGGGATAAATCCCACAATGCCAACTCCCACCTCTTTCCTCTTTTCTCTCTCCTCCGCATCACCATCCTCCTCTTTCGGCCGGCCCTTTGGGAGTAAGCAAAAAAATGGTACGCATTAGCCTTGGCCCTGATGCGATGCGTGGTGGGTGTGGGTTGTGTCCGTACTCGAGAGACTATGTAGCGGAGAGCTATGCGCAGACGAGACCATGGAGGATTGATGCCTAATCGATGCCATTCTGCCCTCATCACAGGTGAACATTCCTAAGACCAGGAACACCTTCTGCAAGAAGTGCAAGAAGCACACCCCGCAGAAGGTTGCCCAGTACAAGGCTGGCAAGGCCTCCCTCTTCGCCCAGGGTATGCCCTTTCCTCCGCATTTTCGCATGCATTTACCCCATCGGCTCCGTTGGCTACCGCTTACATTACATTTGCGATGGCGTAGGTAAGAGGCGTTACGATAGAAAGCAGTCCGGCTTCGGTGGTCAGACCAAGCCCGTCTTCAAGAAGAAGGCCAAGACGACGAAGAAGATCGTGCTCAGGATGGAGTGCACCATCTGCAAGCAGAAGCACCAGCAGGTCATCAAGAGGTGCAAGCACTTCGAGTTGGGCGGTGAGAAGAAGAAGAAGGGAGCTGCCATCCAGTTCTAAACGCGCTGTGTCTCATTCTACTCTCCAAATCCAACACTGTCCAGTCGACCATCCATTTACTGCCCCTTTATTTACATTTTCATCGTGAGCAATTAAGTGGACTGCCCGTTCGGCTCGTGAGGCCCGTGCCCCTCTGATCAGAAGATGAGAGACGCAATACTGCCACTGCGCGTCGCGCAAGGAAAGGAGAGAGAGTTTTCTACCCCCCCCCCAATCGCCCCGAAGAAGCTTCAGCTTGGTTGCAAGTTTCGTTATTGACGCCGACTCGAGCCGCTGACCCCAATTCTCTCGAGCACATCATTTAGACAGGCGTCACTGGCGTCGGCAACTGTTCTATCTGTTGCTCTTACTGTTGCGATCTTCTACGCGACGATAATTTCATTAACCAATTATTCGGCGCCCCCTACTCGCTTAGACGATGCTCAATCAACCCAAACAGCGCGCCTCCGGACGCCCCAGTAGCGACGATTTTGGCAGCTTTGATGCTGCCCCATCAGGGTAAGCCCCCCCCCGCCACTATTGAGTTCAATAAACCATTTTAATTCTAATATTTTAAAATAAGGATACGAAAAAATACATCATAATAACGTTCTCTTCCCAGCCCCTCCACTCTCGGTTCGCTGTTCAACGGGAAGGCGCCGCAGCAGGGCAACCAGAGCCTTCAGTACCGACCAGCCAAGGAGCCCAAGAAGAACGTCCCACAGGCCGCTCCCGCGCCCGCCAAGGACGCGCCTCTTTCCCTTCTTCATGCCAACCCCGTCCAGCTCTTCCAATAGTACGCCCCTCTACCATGTCTCTTCCTTCCTCTTCTTGTCAACATCAACTTGTTCTTTACACGAACGAGTTTTACTCACCCCCGCCCCCCTTTTTTCCCTCTATGCGCTACACGAACAGCGATAATGCGAAGCAGGAGCACAGCCCGTTGGGCAAGGTAGGAGCGGCCGTGCTGGGCAACGTGGAAGCGCACAAGTTCCAGCTCTACCTCTACTACAACAAGAAGCAGCAAGTGTGCAGCATCAACATTTCGCCCAAGTTCAACTTCATCGTACGCTACACACTCACTTCGTGCCTGGACCGGGTTCTGTTCTGCTTCTGCTTCGGCTCGTCTTGCTCACATCGACGTGCTCGTGTTTGCCTACGACACGCGCGTATAGGTTCAAAATGACGTGTATTGCAACTTCAACGACAGTAACAGCCGCAACTGGACGATCATGTTCGCCAAGCACGAGGAGTGCGTCAAGTTCGCCAGCTTCATCGCGGTCGCCAAGACTCTGTCCGACCCTTCGCGCCCGCTCGTCGTGCAGGACATCAAGCCTGGCAAGGGCAACGTACGGCCACCCCACTCCCTCACCGCGCGCGCGCTCGCGATGCTCGAGCTTTGCTGGTGAGTTGAGCTGACTGACTGACACATGGGCCGCCGGTTCTGTACACAGAGCGTTGGTGCGGGCGACATGGTGGCGGTCACCTACAGCGGGTGGATCGTGGGCGCCGACGGCAAGCTCGGCAGCGCCCCCTACGACTCCAACGCCGGCCGCGATCCCCTCAAGCTAGCCATCGGCGCCGGTTCGCACATTGCCCCCCTCCCGCTCGATCCCTCTCGTCTTACACATCGTCATGCTCTTCTCTCTCTCGCTTCGCAGGCACTGTGGTGAAGGGCTGGGACGAGGGCATGGTCGGCATGAAGCGCGGCAGCAAGCGCATCATCGCGATTCCGCCCCAGCTGGGCTACGGCGCGTCGGGCCGGTCGCCCGTGCCGCCGCACGCCACACTCGTGCTGGAGCTTGAGCTGATCAAGGTGCGCCGCGCCTCGGAGCCGCCCGCCCGCCCCCGCACGAGCTCGGCCTCGGCCTCGGGCCTCCCGCCGGTTCTCTTCCCCAACTCGCCGGCGCCCGACATGGGCGCGGACATCTCCGCCGACGTCACCGATGACGAGGACGACGACGGCAACGTTGGCGTCAACTCGTCGCAGCAGCTGCGGGCCGACCTGGTGCAGAAGATGAAGAACCTCGGCGCCACGGCCACCCCGTTCGCCGGCCCCGGCTCCGTCCAGGCGGCCAAGCGGCAGCCGCAACCGCAGCAGCAGGCCCAGTCGTACGGCTCCCCGCAGGATCACTACATGGAGGCCCAGCAACAGCAGCCGCAGCCGCAGTACTCTCCGGTACCCCCCCCCCCTCTCTGTCGGGCGACCACCAACATGATCGACATTTCTATGTATTCTAAGTCTCGCGTGCGTCGCCTCCTTAAGGTCCAGATGCAGCCCCAGCAGCAGCAGATGCCTCAGCAGCAGCAGCAGCAGCCCCAGAGTTTCCTCTCGCAGCCCCAGCAGCCGGGTTACCAGCAGCAGCAGCAGCAACCCTACGGCGGCTCCATGCAGCTCGCGCTCGTTGCTCCCGGGCAGCCGCAGCAGCCCTACCAGCAGCCCGGCGTGTACGGCCAGCAGCCGCAGCCCTACGGCGCTCCCGTCCAGCAGCCCTACCAGCAGCAGCCCGTGCCTCAGCCGCAGCAGCCGTACGGCCTGCAGCCGCCCGTGGTGCAGCCTGTCGTTGCCCCTGGTACGCCCCCCCCCAATGATGATAACCCCACCAACACGGAGGACTGACTCGGGTGGCCGCGATGGTCGTGCCTTTGTGCACATAGCCCCTGCCGTGGACCCCTACCAGCAGCAGCAGGCCCAGCTCCAGCAGCAGGTGCTGCAGCTGCAGCAGCAGTCCCAGCAGCTCCTCTCCCAGCACCAGGCCGCACTCACCACTCCGGTACCGCGCCTCCACTTTCCGCGCGGATGTGTGTCCCACGACTCACCTCACTCGCCTGGTGGTGGTGGTTTGTTGGTGGATCGATCATGACAGGCGCCGGCGCGGGAGAAGAGCGTGCCGACGGACATGATCGGGATCTTGGTGGAGCAGAAGGAGTTCCAGAACGACGTGCAGCGCACGCTCAAGGATGTGAGCGAGAAGGTCGAGGAGGTCCACCGCACCGTTCAGATCTTTGGCGGACGGGCCACCCGCGAGGGCTCCTACGGCGCCGCCACCGGCCTCACGCCCATCCTCCTCCTCCAGACCATCCAAAAGATGATCGACGAGAACGAACTCCTCAAGAAGGAGGTCTCCGACAAGTCCAACAAGATGGACATCCTCCGGTACTACCCCACACACGACACACGACACACGACACGTGCTGACGGAACATCCGTACGATCATAGGGAGCAAATCACGGTGTTGCATTCGAAGAACGATTCGTTCCTGGACCAGCACAACAAGATCCAGGAGCAGCGCGCGGACACTCTGAAGGAGAGCGCGGAGCTGGCGCGGCGCAACCTGATGGCGGTGCGCGAGCAGAAGGCCAAGCTCGAGGAGGAGCTCACCGAGGCCATGCAGGAGCTCAACGACCGCAGGCGCGAGGCGGCGCAGATGACCAAGGTGGCCGAGGAGGCCAACGAGCAGCGCGACCGGCTGGCCAACGAGCTCGAGCGGGTCAAGGGCGAGAACTCGCTCTACAAGAGCAAGCAGTTCGCGCTCGAGGAGCAGCTCAAGGAGGCCACTGTCGAGCTCAAGGAGGAGAAGACGGCCAAGCGCCAGGCCCAGACCAACAACAACGCCCTGCGCGAGGAGCTCGCCGAGAAGGTCGAGCAGATCGCCGCGCTCGAGAAGAAGCTCGAGGAGCGCCGCAAGAAGGCCGAGGAGGCCCGCCGCGAGCTCGAGGCCGCCCACGAAGAGGAGAAGCGCACCCTCGAGGCCGCCCTGCGCAAGGCCAAGGACGCTCTCCAGCACGAGCGCGACGCCCAGGCCGACGAGGTCGCCAAGCACCTCCACCAGGCCGAGCGCGACGCCGCCGACCGCCTCCGCCGCCGCGAGAAGGAGCTCAAGGACCAGCACGCCCGCGAGGCCAAGGCCGCCAAGGCCGAGCTGGAGCGCGTGAAGCGCGAGAGCGCGCAAAAGCTGCACGAGGTGCGCGAGAAGGCCAAGGAGGACATGACTGGCAGCATCAAGAAGATCATGAACGACATCTTCTTCTCGCTCCGGGGTGAGTTCGATGACGAGGAGGCCTACGACGGCGAGACCATCATGAACTCCCTCAAGGCCACCATCCGCGAGACCACCGTCTCCCTCCTCCAGCAGGCCCAGGACGACGCCGACGCCGAAGAGAACGCCGACGCCGAAGCCGACAACGCCGACAAGGTTGAGGCCGAGACCGCCGCCGCCGACAAGGCCGAGGAGGCCACGACTGTCGACGCCGAGGCCGAGACCGAGACCGCCGCCGCCGACAAGGCCGAGGCGACCGAGGCGGAGGCCAAGGAGGCGGAGGGCGGACTGCTCTTCGGGGAGAGGACGAAGAGCTCCACGCTCAGGGACCTCGAGGTCAAGGAGGGCGAGCTCTTCACGGAGGCCGAGGACCCACTCTTCGCCCCGCCCCAGAAGGCCGCCACCGCCGAGGAGGCCCAGGAGGCCCACCACGACGAGAAGCCCCAGGCCGACGACCACGAGGAGCAGACCGAGACAGCCGAGGACAAGCCCCAGGCCGACCAGGCCGACGACCACGAGGAGCAGACCGAGACAGCCGGGGACAAGCCCCAGGCCGACCAGGCCGACGACCACGAGGAGCAGACCGAGCCGGCCGCGCCAGCTGGTGCCCAGGAGGGCGAGGCTGAGGAGACGGCGGAGGCCGAGGAGGTGGCCGAGGAGCAGGAGGAGGGCGAGGTGGACCTGGCGGCGTCGGCGCTGGACGAGCTGGACGACGCGCTGCTCACGCCCCGCGACGAGGCCCACGAAGAGGGCGAGGCGGCCCCGGCCCCGAGCGCCGTGCCCAACTTTGGGGCGGCCCCGGCCGCGGACGATGAGGAAGAGGAGGACCAGGACGACGATCTCGACGACGCCCCGCAGGAGGAGGAGGAGGCTACCGAGGGCCAGGCCGCCCAGGCCGCCCCCGTCGCCGACCCCCTCGGCGCCTTCGGCGATGCCTCCCCCGAGCAGCACGAGGAGGAGGTGAGCGAGGAGGCCGAGGCGGAGCAGCACGAGGAGGAGGCGAGCGAGGCTGCCGAGGCGGAGGCAGAGGAGGAGGCAGAGGAGGAGGCAGAGGAGGAAGCGGTGGAGGAGCAGCAGCCGGCCGACGAGGAAGAAGAAGAAGAAGCCGAAGGCGAGACAGCGGAGGAGGAAGGCGAAGGCGAGGAGGCCGAGGCCGAAGAGGTTGAGGGAGAGGAGGCCGAGGAAGAGGCCGTGGAGGTGGCCGAGGGCGACGAAGAAGCGGCCGAGGCCGAGGAGGGAGGTGGAGAGGAAGCTGCCGAGGAGGCCGAGGAAGAGACCGAGGAGGTGGCCGAGGACGACGAAGAACCGGCCGAGGCCGAGGAGGGCGAAGAGGAGGCCGCCGAGGCCGAGGAAGAAGGGGAAGAGGAGGCTGCCGAGGCCGAGGAGGAGGAGGAGGAGGAGGCCGAGGAAGAGCAGGAGCAGGAGGAGGGAGACGTGAGCGCGCCTCCCGTGTTCGAGGATCCGCTCCTGGGCGGTGATGGCGAGACGACCGTGGTGAAGGCCGCGCCCGCGCCCACCCCCACCAAGTCGACCTCCATGTTCGGTGATGACGATGAAGAAGAGGAGGACCTCCTCGCCAAGGGCAAGGCCCCCGCCGGCAACGCCTCCTCTGCGTACGCCCCGCCCCGCCCCCAATCCACCCTACTCCACTCACCGATCCGCTTACCCGCTCGTGTCGTGTGTCGTGTCGTGTGTCGTGTGCGAATACTGCAGGGTGGGTGGTCTGCTGGGTGGTAGGGAGAGCAGCCTGTTCGGAGACGACTCGTCGCTCTTCGCGGGGGCGTCGTCCCCGTCGCCGAGCCCCGCGGCGAAGGGCACGGCGGGCAAGACGCCGGCGACCACGCCCTCCAAGCCCTCGCTCGACTCGCTCTTTGGCGACTCGGGCGAGACGCCCTCCTTCTTTGACGACTTTGCCGCGCCGCCCGCGCTCAAGAAGCCCGCGGCCCAGACGCCCTCCAAGGACGTCGACCTCTTCTCCGACGACATGTTCAGCAGCTTCCAGTGATGGTCTCGAACGTCGATCGTCATAGTCACCACACCTGCACCATACCTTGCAAACAACAACAACAACAACATTTACGGTCTTTTTTTAACAATTATATTTAACCCAATCATAGGTCCCACATATCTCGACTTCTACCTTCTTCCAAAGCTGCTTTTGATGTTTCTTCATTTGCTTCTCCTTCTACATCTTCTTCTTTTTCTGATTAGCTGACGAGGCAGTTCTTCTTGTCGTGGGCCGGGGTCTTCTTCATGCTCCGCAAGCTGAGGGACCGACGGCCCAGCCGCCCCTTGCTCCCTCCCGCGCCGCCACTGGAGGCCAGCCTCGGGTCAGCGCTCGGCGACTCGCCGTTCTCCTTGCGCAGCTTGGCCTCCTTCAAGGCCCGCTCCAGCTGCTCGTCCGTGATGCTGTCCTCGTCGAACGACCCCGGATTCTGTTCTCTGGTCGCTGTATACATTGGTCCAGAGGAGCTCATGAGTTGTATATCGGCGATATATACGTATATGTAGAAATACATATGATATTAATATGAAAAGAGGAAAATAGCAAGTAACCTTTGTAGAGGCGGTATCGCTCGCTCTTCAGGAAGTAGTCGAGGGTGCCGTAGACCATGAGCAGGAAGATGCTACGCTGGGCCGCGGCGAAGAGGTCCTTGGTGGGGCGGGCGAGGTTCTTCTGGAGATCCTGCTTGATGGAGTAGGGCAGGTTGACCTCCGTTTCCGAGTCTGCGGACACATACTTGGCCATGATGTACTGCGCCTTCTTCACGCGCAGCTCTTGCTGATCATCTGTGAGTCCCGCATACTTTTCCACGTCATACCTGTGTGTTCAGGTTACATGTTGATATATTGATACATATCGTGGTGAGAAATGCTCACATTCAGTCACATTGTAACCACAAACATAAGCGGGGTTGCAGGGGAACATATATACCAGAACATGAGGTTCTCGGCGCAGTGCTGGGTCTGGAGGAACTGCATGAACACCTTGCGGCCTGAGGGGGAATGTGTGTCACCAAACTTGTGTGTCTGTGGACATCTGTGTTAAAAGCAGATATGCTCACCAGTTTGGTCGCGCAGGATGTAGTCTAGGAAGTAGTTCCTGCTCATCTCGAAGGAGAGCTGGGTGAGCTCTAGCGACAGGTGGATCTGTTGGTGGTTCATGGCCAGGTCCTCGTTCATGTCCCACGACATGGTTCGCCGCAGGTCCGTGTTGCTCATCAGGCTCGAGTTGGACCTAGATATCACAATTATTTTATTAGGTGGTCGGTTGTGGTGTAGTATCGGAGCTGGAACATAGAATATAGAATATATATTTATATATACTATTAATAGAGCAGAGTATACTCTTCTACCGCTGGGTCCAGGGAAGGTGCGGTCACGTACCGGTCCCTCATGCTCAGGGCAGGAATGCCTGGGAGTTCGATAAGGCCGGAGGCGCCGAAGGGGCCGTAGATGCCCTCGGCCGACCCAATGCTCGAGGCGCGGCGTGCCCGGGTCATGGTAGGAATCGCTAAACCCAGTGGCCCGTCAGTTGATTGCGCAGATGGCAAACAGATTTCAAAACCAAAAGAAACAGCTGAAGTGGGGGTGAGATGAGCGTACCGGCGAGGGCTTCGGGCGAGGGTTCGTTGGAGGCGATGGGTGCCGGAAAGGCGGCCCGGAGATACTCCACAGTGTCGATGAGGAGCGGATTGGCCACCATGTCCTGCTGAAGCTCCTCCAAAATCGTGGGGGTGGACGCCCCTTTGGGACCGCCCCTGTGCATCCCAGGCTTCCACCCGCCTCTGCTGTATTTCTTTGGCTCCGTGTTTTCTGAGGTCACCACCAACTACTAACAGGTGGATTTCTCAATGGTGTTCAGATTAATTGTATCTTTTACACCTTCAACTTCGTCAACATGTCTTTGTTGTTCCCCTGTATCTCATCCAGTTCAATTACCTTTCTGGACTCAAACATGCCACATGTGCAGGCCTTTATTTGCACATTCACCTCAACCAACTTCCTGGCGATGCCAGGAAAACCATTTTAACTTTGTGAGAACAGCTCTGTGGAAACCTCAGGATGGGGAACCACTGGAGGGAGTCCAGGGTATGCACCAGAAGGTACAAAGCTCAGCAAGAGCAACTATTGCAGAATGAGATGGGCAGTGATGCACTCTGTCATACGGATCTAACCACTGGTATGGCAAAGGTTAGTGCCAAAGAAGGGCAGGGGAAAGAGGAGATGAACCTTTAGGTGGAGGAAGGAGAGGAGGCCCACATCCTTCAGGAACTGTGCCTGAAGAAGGCACACACTTCTGTGCAAGCTGAGGTTGACCCAAATCTGCCTCTTGTAAAGAGGGCAACATGCTTCTACATATGTTCCTTTAGTTGCTTGAGCTTTTCATTGGTGGAATGTTGCAACATTGAGGGTTGAAGGCATGATCCAGCTGATCTGGAAGTTCTCCCAGTTCTTGACACCAAGAAGGCTCCAGACAATCAGTTGGACAAACAACGTGCTGTGGTCCATCAAAAAGGGGGCAGGTTTTTTTTTCGTTTTACTAACCAAGAGAATAAGAACTAAATCGCGTGGAGAAAGATGGCGCAACGTCCAAGCTCATCGCCTAACGAGAGCAGCGGCAGCGACGAAGAAGAAAGAACGAAGAGAGAGAGAGAGAGATAAAAAGAAAGCAGCCTGCTCAAGGCGTGCTGATCGTGCAGTTCACCTCCTCGCACTGCTCGAGACTGGCCTCGTAGATCTCGATGAAGGTGGTGTAGGCGTCGTACACCGTGTCGGCGTAGATGCGGGAATCGTTACAGAACTGGATCTTCTGGCGGAGCGACTTGTGGTAGAACCTGAGAATGGCCATCTTCTTGCGGCACACCTCGAGCGAGAACTCGGGGTCCTCCTGGAACGGCTCGTAGAGCTCAAAGAAGAGGTCGTCATCGCGGGCCTCCCTCTTGCTGCGGCTGGCGTGCTTGCGAGCAAACTTCTCCTCGATCGCCTTGTGGTCGTCGGGCTTGGGGGCCGACTTGTCCATCTTCTTGGGCTTGCGGATGGACTGGATGTGCCTGGCGTGCTGGCTGGCGAGGACGCTGACCTGCTTCGACATCATCTTGATCTCGGCGCGCCTCTGCGGGATGGGGCAGTTGGCGGCGGCCAGCAGCCAGCAGTCCTCGGCGGCGGCCTTGGCGGAGTCGAGCTCGATCTGCTTGGCCTCGAGCGCGGCCTCGGCCTCGGGCAGAAGCGCGTCGCAGAGCTCGTCGCGCTGGACCAGCAGGTCGGCCTCCTCGTTGGCACCGTCGACCTTCTCCACTTCGCAGAGCGCGAGGGCTCGCGGGATGAGCGCGCGGGGCGTGAACGACGGGGTGACCGAGGGCGACGGAGTCCTGGTGGGCGACGGGGTGGGCGTCCTGGTGGGCGACGGGGTGGGCGTCCTGGTGGACGACGGGGTCGGGGAGTTGGTGGGCGAGTTGGTGGGCGAGTTGGTCGGTGAGTTGGTGGGCGAGTTGGTGGGCGAGTTGGTGGGCGACTGGGTGGGCGAGTTGGTGGGTGAGTTGGTGGGCGACGGGGTCCTGGTGGGCGACTGGGTGGGCGAGTTGGTCGGGGAGTTGGTGGGTGAGTTGGTCGGGGAGTTGGTGGGCGACGGGGTCCTGGTGGGCGACTGGGTCGGCGAGTTAGTGGGCGACTGGGTCGGCGACTGAGTGGGCGACTGTGTCGGCGACTGGGTGGGCGACTGGGTGGGCGACGGGGTCCTGGTAACCGACGGGGTTGGGGTACTGGTGGGCGACTGGGTCGGCGACTGGGTGGGCGACGGGGTCCTGGTAACAGACGGGGTCGGGGTATTGGTGGGCGACTGGGTCGGCGAGTTTGTGGGCGACGGGGTCCTGGTAACCGACGGGGTCGGGGTACTGGTGGGCGACGGGGTCGGCGAGTTAGTGGGCGAGTTGGTGGGCGAGTTGGTGGGCGAGTTGGTCGGCGAGTTTGTGGGCGAGTTGGTCGGCGACTGGGTCGGGGTCCTGGTGGGCGACTGGGTCGGCGAGTTGGTGGGCGACGGGGTCATGGACGGCGAGTTGGTGGGCGAGTTGGTGGGCGAGTTGGTGGGCGATCTGGTGGGCGAGCTGGTGGGCGAGTTGGAAGGCGAGTTGGTCGGCGACTGGGTGGGCGACTGGGTAGGCGACTGGGTCGGCGATCTGGTGGGCGAGCTGGACGGCGAGTTGGACGGCGAGTTGGTGGACGAGGGCGAGGGAGTCCTGGAGGGCGAGCTGGACGGCGAGTTAGTGGGCGAGGGAGTCCTGGAGGGCGAGCTGGACGGCGAGTTAGTGGGCGACGGAGTCCTGGAGGGCGAGCTGGACGGCGAGTTGGTGGGCGTGCTGGTGGGCGATCTGGTGGGCGAGTTCGACGGCGAGTTGGTGGGCGACTGGGTCGGCGAGTTAGTCGGCGAGTTGGAGGGCGACTGGGTCGGCGAGTTGGTCGGCGACTGGGTCGACGAGGGCGACGGGGTCCTGGTGGGCGACTGGGTGGGCGACTGGGTGGGCGACTGGGTTGGCGACTGGGTCGACGAGGGCGACGGGGTCCTGGTGGGCGACTGGGTGGGCGAGTTGGTCGACGAGGGCGAGGGAGTCCTTGTCGGCGAGCTGGTCGGCGAGCGGGTCGGCGAGTTGGTCGACGAGGGCGTCGGGGTCCTTGTCGGCGAGCTGGTCGGCGAGCGGGTGGGCGTGTTGGACGGCGAGGGCGTCTGCGAGGGCGACGGCGACGGCGAGTTGGCCGGGTCACAGTTGCTGCTGGTTACCACGTTCTCCGAGTTGGGAGTGGAGCACCTGCACAGACCCGCATCACAAGGTCAGCCCCACTCAGAGGGTTGAAGGAAGAAGTGGAAAACAAGGCAGGGGGACAAAAAGCAAGATTTGGGGGGGGGGGGTTTGGAGAATCGATTGAATGCGAAGAAGAAGGAGGAAGAGAGAAAAGGTGATGGGGGGGGGAAGGAGGAGGAGGGGGCACGTACCGGGCGCTCCAATCGACGGCGCTGTTCTTGGTGTCGTAGCTGTCGGGGTAGCGGGACAAACTGTACCGGGATTCGATCGCGCGATCGAGGTCGCCAGCGCCGGTGCCGGAGGTGTAGCCGGGGTGGGTGCCGCCATAGGTGACCGTGTCCTGAACGATCACGGTGGCACCGCTCTGTTTGAAGAGCTGGATGGTGAAGTAGGGGCTGCCGTTATCGCCCGGGTTGGGGATCCAGTTGAGACCGGTGTCGAGGAAGCCGTTGGTGGCGTTGGCGGCCGCGCTGACGTTCCTGGCGCCGACGCCATCGCACACGCCCGAACCAAAGGCGCAGATGGTGAAGTAGCCGTGGAGCGGGACGGTGAGCGGGAACAGGCGGCCGGAGACGGTGATGGTGCGGACGGTGGAGTTGTCGGCGGCGATGATGCGCAGACGGTAGAGACTGGTGTTCTCGGTGAGGGCGGGCCGGATGTTGGCGCGGTTGTGCAGCTCGATGAACTCGCGCGAGTCGTTGACGAAGCCCAGATAGCTCTGGGTGTAGTCGACCTCGTTGATCACCAACTCGACATCCGTGTCGGCGGCGCAGCTGATCGAGGCGGGCAAGTTCGAGTTGGCCCTACCGGGGGTACGGCACGTGTGGATGAAGTCTCGGCCGTTGTCGTTGGTGTTGCTGCCGTCGGGGGTGCGCGAGACCGACGTGCCGATCCACGACACACTGTCGGAGGGGGCGGCCGAGGTGCCCAGGTACCAGGCGCTGTTCATGCCCGCGAGCGCGGCGTAGCCGACCAGGTCGACGCGCGTGTTCTGTTCGAAGAGGATCACGGTCGAATTCTCGTTGGCGATCCAGTTACTGAAGAGGGCCTCGCCGGAGAGGCGGTTCACCTTGACCTCCTGCGTACAGAGGAGCGTCTTGGAGGGGTAGAGGCACATCACGTAGTAGGCGCCCGGGGCGACATCAAAGTCGAGAAGCGGCTGCTGGTCGACCTGGTTGCCGCTATCGTAGAAGCCGAGGGTGTAGTTCAGGGTGTTGATAGTGGTGGTGCCGATGTTCTTCAACTCGACGAACTCGTTGAAGTTGGACGAGGTTTGCGAGATATCTATCTCGTTGATGACAAGCGTCGCCGAAACGCACGCTATGAGCAAGCAGAAAACTCTGTAGATGCGACACCAACAATGTGTTAGCACTTCAGTAGTAGGGGTCCATTTGGGAGGAGAATGAATTCGGGGGCAGTGAACATCGAGAGATTGACTAAGGGGGATCCATCAACACCAACCAAGGACGTAGTTTGAAAAAAAAAGAGTGAGGAGAAGAGAGGTTAGAAGAGTCAAGAGCTTCTCGTACCCGAGCGTGAGAGACTTCATGGCGAGCTCCCTGGCACAAAGGACTTCCTTCCTGAAGAGGACCACTTTTTTAGATGGGTGCTGGCCGTGCGAAAGAAGACAGAAAAACAAAACCGCATACGCCAAAGCCAAAGAAGCTCGCCAAGCGCCGCCCGCTTGCGATTTGCTCCGGTTATGTGTGGCGCTAATCGGGCACGGCTGTGCCTAAAAGGGAAGCCAAAGAAATGCGCGCCAAGCATGTTTAGAATTGCTCGCATTCCATGTCAAATTTTATTTCTTTTTTGTTACCTTTCTTGTGTGGGCACCGCACCTCAGATCACTGAGTCAAGCCACGACTCGAGGTCGCCGCCGCCCTCTGACGTCTGCTGGGCCGCGGCCGCCGCATCGTTGCCTGTTGATGATGTAGTTGGGAAGATAGATAGACACAGCTGAGCCATCGTTTCTTGCACTGCTGACCACACAAACAAATGGACGAACCTGATGATGACGACAGTGATGGTGCGGTGGTGGCCTGGCTTGCGACTTCTTCGCTAGGCATTCCCAAAAGCTCCTCGAGGAGGTCTTCCTCGTTGATGTCCGCCTTCGCTTCCTGCGCGGAGGCGAGGGGTCGTCGCACGGCCTCGGGCAGAAGTGGCTGCTGTCGGCTGGGTTCGGTTGACGGCGAGCGCTCGTCCGGCGTTGGCACTTTCTTTTCCGCCCGAGCCCTGCTTTCGCTGCCCGAGGGCTCTACCTCCTCCGCTTCGCTTTCGCTTTCGCTTTCGCTCTCCTCGTCCGAGGAGCAGCTCTCGTCCGCCTCCCCGCCCACGGGCTTGCCCTGCCAAGGTCAGGAACCAACGTTGTCAGCGAACGCCGGGCCACGGGCATTGCCGCCGTACTTCGAAGCTGGGTTCCACGTACGAACAGATCGCCCTCGAGCTGCAATCGCACGGCTAATGGGAGGGTGGCCAAACTGCGGCCCAGCTTTTCAAAGTCGAGGCCCGCCTGGGTGCGTAAAGGTAACACAACCGCACCACCGGGCCGCATGCGCAGGGGGTGAGCAGCTGTGGTTCAGAGTCGCAAGAGTGCAGAAGCAACGGGAGAGAAGGATTCGGGTGGCATGCCTTGGTGTGCGCAGCCGTCTTGGCGATCTCGTTCCACTCACGCTCCTCCCTGAACCGAAAGTGGGATGAAGGGTCCTTGCTCGCTGCACGTACACGCCATCGCACCATCACCATCCGAGACGCCGAAGCGGAATAAACAAAGCGTCAGCGCGCGTGCGGCTACGCCAACGTGCAAAGTGTGGAGGAGGAGGGGCTGTGCAGAACCACTCACCAGCGTTTTCGAGCAGCTCCTTGAGCGAGGGGGCTCTGCTCCTCTCCGCGTCGACGCCACCCTCGCCCCCCGCGGCACTCGCCTCCTCGAGCTCGTAGCGGTAGGCATTGCTCGACACCTTTCTGCGACTGTAAATCTTGCGCTCCTGAATCTCTGCAAATGGCGATACGAACAAAAATAATATAAATCTAAATTAATCTTGGACACAAGAGCAAGTCTTCCATCTATAGATGGAATTCCGGCTTTGAAGATATATCTATAGATTTGAAGTGGTTGCCAAGGGTACCTTCTTCATCGATCACGGTCTCCGGTCTTCGACGCTCGTGGGGGGCGGCACTAGCCTGCGCAGGTTTGGCTACTGTGGCAGGCTTCTTTTTTTCCTTCTTGGGCGGCTTGATGTGCGTGTGCTTGCTCTTGCGCGCCTTCAATTTCTTATAGGCCTCCATCTTGCTTTGATCTCGACGGGCCGCAAATTTTGATTTGAAATCAAATTTTATTTGTTTTTATTTTGCCACATTAAAAAAAAATCACTCTTGTCCTGACTTGTTTGCCTTCTTTGCGAGCTCGGCCTGTTCAAGCAGCTCGATGTCCTTGTCCTTGACGAACTCGGCGATGGTGCGATCGACCTTGTTCACCAGCTCCTGCCCATAGACGTCCACCACGTCTCCTTGCGCCTCGTCGTGCGCCTTCGCCTCGGGATCTGCCGCACAACACGTCAGACCACGCGCACACACGACTGATTCTACGCGTGCGTGTACGATTACCCGTCATGAGGACCACGTTGAAACGATCCAGTGGTCGGTCTCGGCGCCACTTCACCAACTGCATGGAAGAGCCGGGCTCGCCTGAGATCGAGGATGCCTGACACCACACCTGCTCGATCAAGAACCTGGCCTCCATGTACTGCGTGCAGAAGGAATAAAAAAAAAGAAAGAAAGACGACGACAACTGACGTTGAGCTACACTTGAGAAGAGGGAGAGGGGGAGAAGGGGAGGTGCCAAGTGTACCCTGAAGCCCTTCTTGACCTGCTTCATGTTGATCTGCGTGGTGCGCTGCTCCTTCTTGACCAGCGCCTTGTACATCCGTACCGAGGCCTTGTTGGAGATCACCACGTACTCCTCCTTGCGATAGGGCACTGTTGCGCATACGTACGTTGTTGTTTTTTTAATACCAATCACAACCGAGAAATTAATATAAACATTATATATTGACATATCATGAATTATGTTATATTAATTCTTTAGAAAGGATGAGTAAATAGAAGAATAAACGTTGTTAGAAGTGAAGGTGCATACCAGGTTTGCCGGCGAGGATGTTGAGCACCAGGGACGCCATGGTGGTCCCAAAGAGAGAGGGCATGGGCATCGCCACGCCCAACTTCGCCACACGGACCTTTCGTTTGATCTTTTGGCTCTGCACGCGTGTGCGCGCCAGTGCGCCCCGTGAGCCATTCGAGCGTAGCGCGGCGTGTGTTTTGTGTGTGTGTTGTGTGTGCGTTGTGTGTGCGTTGTGTGTGTGTGTGTGTGTGTGTGTGTGTTGACTCACCTCGATCATCTGCACCTCCTCCTTGGTGAGAGGGATCTGTTTCTTGCGCTCCTTCTCGATGGAGTAGACGCAGAGCACGCCCTCGGAGATCCCCTCGCGAACCTTCAGCCACCGCCGAATGTCTCGGCCGAGCGGGCAAGCCCAAGAATCACTGATATCGGAAACGCAGATCTGCTCAGTGGCACCATGGTGGAGATTGGTCAGCCACAGTTGAGCTCGTGTGTGTGTGTGTGTGCGTGCGTGTGCGTGCGTGTGGTGTGTGTGCGTGTGGTGTGCGTGTGTGCGTGCGCGTGTCGTTCGCTGAAGCGCATGAGGCGGGGCTAAACGCGAACCTTGGTACAGTCCCACAGAGATCCCGCCCCAAAGCTTGATACGAGCTGTTTGGCGTACGCGGTGAGGTCAGTAAGGCTAGCGGCGATTATGTGCGCATGTACGTGCGTGCGAAGAGTACTGGAATGTTGTTGTTCTTGCAGTAGGCAATGAGCTCGACTTTGGTGTCGCGGTTATCGATGCAATCGAGGACGAACGTCGGATTCCCTGCCCTGCCCCCACCCACCCAACAACGCGCGCCATATGGTCAGGAAAAAACAAAACAAAACAAAACAAAACAAAGCGCGCAATTTGAACCGCGCGGGGGAAAGAGAATGTACAGCAGCTGCGGCGCGAGGTCCCTGGTGAAGAACACCTGGAGGGCTTCCACCTCGCACTCGGGCAGGATGCGGTGGAAGTAGTCCTTGAGCGTGTGCACCTTGCTGCGGCCCACGTCCTTGCGCTGTGCCACCGCATTCCTGTTCAGCGAGCTCACAGTCACAATATCTGGCCACGACGCACACGACACACGATGAGACGAATGTGGCGGATTGCAGTGCCCACGCGCCAAGAGGGGCATGATGGTCAAGGTGGGTGAACGCACCAGGGTCGATGATGCGTATCTTACGGACGCCGGTGCGGAGCAGCACATGAGCCGCGGCACTCCCCACGCCGCCCGCGCCAACTACGACGATAAAAGCCTACATTTTACATTATTGTGAGATTAATATAAATATAAATAAATAAATAAATATATATTTTTTTAATTAAAACATTAAATCAAACAAATAAATGAGTCTGCGTACGTCGCGAATCTTGGCGAAGGCCTCATCGCCATAAAAAAGGCGGGTGCGATCAGTCTGCTCACGGAGTACCTCCTCCTGGGAGGCGTCGCGCATGAGATCGGCTTCGCTGACATCGATTGGAAACGCGGGGCTGGAGATGCCGGGCGGAACGATCGGCTGTGCCTCCTTTGAAGGTGACGCTGCTGGCGAAGTGCAGAAATGCCGATAGGAAACGATGGCCAGACCCGCGGAAAGGGCTGCCACACCCAAGTATGGGAGGGCCGCCTTCACCACCTCCACAGGAGCAGAAGATGACGCAGCCACGGACGCCTCGGTGTGCCCTCCCCACATCTTGCACAAATAAAAATGTAAATAAAAATATGCCTTTTCTTTTTGGACCAAAAAGACGTGGGAGAAAAGAGACAAGGAAAAGGCGGCCGGAAGATTAATTGGTAATCGACTCAAGATGAAGAGCACAAGGGGCACCTGGGGGCTGCTGCGCAGTTCACGGCCGACACCCGCTTCCGCGGCGGCGGAGACGCTGCGTGTTCCGTTCCCGCGCCGTACTTACGCGCTGAGCACGGATGGCAGGAACATCACGTCGTCTTCATCCCTTCTCCGGGTGGGATCGTCGCTGAGAAAGACGTACCTGCGTGCTGAAGATGCCAAGGAGCTCGAACAGCGATACCTGAAATGGATCACGCCCGCTGGCAAGGATCCCTGGGAATACAATCGCCACCTTCTGCCGAGCTGGAAAGGTACCCCAATTAATGAATCAAATTTTATTTTGTTGCATTTTTCTTCTTAAAGAATAGGATCAAAAGATGATTGCTGGGGGGGCAATGCACACGCATGGCAGCATCATTCACTTTAATTCACGCCATTCCCTTTTCTTCATGCGGCCAGGCCTGATGGGAGATGCCAATGTTGCGTTCAGCGCCATCAAAACGCCCGAACGGCTGCTGACGACGTTCCTCACCCACATGACCTACCCGTCCGAGCTGGGTCACAACCCGCGGATCAACACCGACCCCTCGGGCATCTTCTCCCACAAGCGGCTCTACCACTGGGCCGACGAGAACATCTTTGGTCTGCCGCCCGTCGCTGTCGTGCGCCTTTCCTACCGCAACACCCTGCGGCAGCGGGTACCATCTCCCCGTCCTCGTGTCGTTGGTCGTGTCGTGTCGTGTCGTGTCTAGCTAACGCGTGGTGCGGACTTGATAGGAGATACTGGTGGCCGAAGTGCACTGGTGGCGGCGCATCCTGCGCGTGATCAAGATGGAGAAGGTGTATTTGCGGGACGGCCAGGACTCGGTCGACCACATCCTGGGCGAAGTGTCGGAGGACGACTACGAGCTGAGGAAGGAGGCGGCCGAGTATGTCATCCCGCCCCGCTGGCTCCACGAATTCAAGAAGCGTACCCTCCTCCCCTTCTCTTGTCCCCATGTTGTGTGTTGTGTGTGTGTGTGTGTGCGTTGTGTGCGTGTGCTGACACGAATCGAACACAGTGCGGTGGCCGGAGCCGCCTTCGGTCGAGGAGCTGCGGTTCCCCGACCTGGACGCGGAGGAGCCGCCGCCGAAGACGCTCCTGCCCTACAACACGGAGCCCTTCCCGCACCCGCAGGCCTCCATGCTGGGCCGCCCCTTCCGTGCCGACGAGACCGAAGCGGAGCTCGAGAGCCTCGACACCCGGCTCGACCCGTCCGACGAGACCGCCGCCGATCTCGCCGTCGGCAACATCTTCGTCAAGGTGGAGAACGAGGAGGACGCCACCGCCGCCTTGCCCCGGTCCTGAACACCACCAATCCCCCCCCCACAAACAAGACAAGAACTCTTTTTTCATTCATCATCACCATCACCATCATTGTCATGAGGTGTCAAGTGAGCTTGTAGGTTATGGTTGTCTTCTTGTTGTGATGTGGTTCAGAATTTGAAGAGCTGCTGTACGGGGTAGCCCAGGGAGAGGAGCGAGCTCTCGACGAACACCTCGAAGCCGGTGGGTCCGCAGTAGGTCAGCAGGACGCCGCTGGCAGCGGAGACCTCGCCCGGTGGCGGCAGGCTGGCGC
>NW_004457374.1:0-6837 GCF_000313135.1 Acanthamoeba castellanii str. Neff
CGCGCTCAAGCCGGCTCTCGCGCTCGGCCTGCTCCGCGCGGACGTGCTCCCGCTCCTCCTCCCACTTGCGCTTGTCGCCCTGGATCTTCTCCTCCATCCGCTTCATCTCCTGCGTCACCCCCTCCTTCTGCAATCGCTCCTCCCGCAGCCTTTGTTTCTGTGCGTGTCGTTGTTCGTGTCGTGTCGTGTCGTGTGTGCGGTGAGCCAAACTCGCGGAAAGCGGTGTGATGGTGGAGTACCTTCTCTCTGGACTTCTCCTTCTTCTTGCGCAGCTCCTCCGCCGCACGCGCCCGTTCTAATTCCGCACACACCGCACACCGCACACGCGCGATACACGACACACGCACGACCGCACACGCGCGCGTGTCAGCCAATTAAGCATGGGGTGAGGGGAGGAGAGCGAGAGAGGGACCTTTCTGAAGGAGGCCCTCGTACTGGAGGACGAGGCCCTGCTTCTCGGCCTCGGCCTTCTTCCGGATCTGCTCGGTCTCGAACTCCAGATCCGACTTGACCCGCGCCAGCTCGCGCCCGTGGTTCGCCTTCTCGTTCTCCAGCTCTGCGCGCGCGTGCGTTCAGCGTGTGCGGTGCGCGTGTGCGGTTACGCGCGTGTGCGGTGTGTGCGTACTGATGGAGTAGGCGAGGGTGGTGGAGAGGCTGCCCTCCTCGCGCGCCAGGCGGACCTTCTCGTCGAGGTCGTGGGCGAGCCGCGCCAGAGCCTCGCGGTGCTCGCGCTCCCGGTCCGCCATCTCCTCCCGCAGGCGCGCGTTGGCCGCCACCAGCGCGTCCTTCTCCTCCTTGACCTTCTCGAACACCACCAGGAACTGCATCGACTTGGTCTTCAGCTGATTCGACAGACCACTGCGACGCACACACGCGACCAGCGACGCACCACACCGCACCGCACATGACGTCAGCAAGAGAAGGGGTTGGGTGGCTGATGACGTCAGCAAGAGAGGGTTAAGGTGGCGGTGGGGTGCCTGGCTTTCTCTTCGAGGGCGGCGACGAGGGTCTTCTGGTGGGCCACCTCCTGCTTGGCAGCGAGTACCTCCTGCTCCAGCGCATCGACCTGCTTGGCCTTGTCCGCCACCTCCTTGTCCTGTATCGCACCAACACGCGCGTGTGCGGTCGAGTGCGTGTGTCGTGTCGTGTCGTTGGTCGTGTCGTGTCGTGTCGTGTTAGGCGCGTCAGAGGCGTGAGTGCGGTAAGTGGGTGAGTACCTTGAGGTAGATCTGCTGCTTGAACTGGGAGTAGATGGCCGCGCTCGAATCCCTGCTCCTGGGCGCGATACTGGTTCGCTTGGCCATCCACTTTGTTTCCTGCTGCGCGCGTGTACCACGTCGGTCATCTGCGCGCGTGCGTGTGCGGTGGCGTGTGCGCGTGCGACTCACCTGGCCGTTGGGAGAGCTCTGTGCCGCGCTATTGATGGCCGCGCCTACGCCCTTGGGCAGGACCAGCGTCTCGCGCCTCTTCTTCTCACCGGCTGCCGACCGCCACCGCCCAGGTGCAACGATCAGTCGGTACGGAGCCGCTGCTAAGCAGGTTGGAGAGCGTGTGTGGTACCGAGAATGAGTGCGGCCTCCTGCTTGGTGAGCGGCGGCTTGCCCATGGCGATGAGCGCCTCGTTGACCTGGCGCAGTTGCTCCACGCTCTGCGCCGTTCAAGAGAAGAGCTGAGCCCTGTGTTGCGATTCTTATTAATTAGGATTGGGCGTACGCTGGATGCCTCCTCCTCGCTGAACTGATCGAGCGCACGATTCACCGTACGCCGCTCGCCAATAATCGACCGTCGCTTGTCATTGCTCGTCAACTTCGGCGGCTGTGTGCGTGTGCGGTGGTGCGTGTGCGTGTGCGGTGAGCGAATCGAACACAGAGTGTCGCACACGCGGCACGAGGAGCGCACCTCCGACGATGTGGACGGCTCGGATTCGGAGGAGCCGGGGGGCAGGAGGGTGAAGCCGAGCTCCACGCGGCCGGCGCCGGGGATGGCGAAGGTCTTGACCGTCTCGACGCCCATCGGCGGGTCCACCTCGGGAAAGACGTCCAGCGTGAGGTTGACCGTCTTCTTGCCCGCGAGCTTGTCTCCGTCCGCCGGATTGTGTTCCTGCGTGTCGTGTCGTGTCGTGTCGTGTCGTGTCGTGTCGTGTCGTGTCGTGTCGTGTCGTGTCGTGTCGTGCGATGAATGAATGCACCGTGGCTGCAAAATGGGTGGCTGTGTGGGTGGGTTACCCAGAGCTCGAGTTCCATGTGCCGGAGCACGTCGATGCTGAAGCTTTCGTTCCACACGGGCTCGCCCGACTTTTTGCATCAACACCACACGACACGCATGACACACGGAACCGCACGACACGACACACAGCAATCAGGTGGGGGAACTGAAACAAACTCAGGCCGAGCCAAAAAGAACGAAGGTGGCGGCAACCCCAAAGAGGAAGCGGAGGTAGAACACAAAAGAACGAAGCGAAGGTGGGCGGAGCGGGGGGAGGGGGGAAGTAGTACGAAATGAGCGGTGGCCGTGGTGAGCCATCGCGACAAAGAGCGAAGGCGGAGGAACCACCCGGGACCCGACGGGAGACCCACAGCGCCGATACACCGCACCCGCACCGACCGAACCGACTTCAAGGCCGGCGGAGGAACAAAAGATAGGGCAGAAAGAGAGGGGGGGGGTTGAGTGAGTGTTTTACCTCCGGCGGGGGGGGGGCGAGGGAACGGTACGGCAGAGGCGGAGAGCTTCTTGTGGGTCGTCGGACTCGCGGGAGATGATCCGTCGCCGGCGCTTTGCCACGACGTCGGTTGCTGCATTCCCCTTTGGACGAAGAAGGCTTCGGGCTGGACGTCTATTCTTGTCGATCGATTCGAGTTTATTAAGTATTTTTTTTTCATTTTTTTATTGACCGTTTATTTCTTTTATCGGTTTGGCGCCATTTTGTCAATCGATCGATGAAGAGGAAACATCGAAGGGACATTCAAGACGATCGCGAAGATGCCTTGGTGCCACACTCGGCCCAGGAATTGCAAACGGCAAAGGGTACTATCTTGTGGCCCGATGGAACCACAAAAAACGAAAATCGATAATCGCAATCGCCCAATTTAACTCGGGGGGGGGGCTGCGCGTGAGCAGACGTGGCCGGGAAGACCTGGTTGACATATCGGGCATCGCCGCTACACGCCTTCAAGGAGGAGCGCCTGGCGGACTACGCCGCGAGCCTGCGCCGACACATGACTGCCGACTGCCAGGAGGCGGTGGGCCAGCGCTGGCGCTTCCTCGCCGCCGCCTACCGCCTGCCCGGCCTCGCCGAACGTACGCACCACCTCTCTCTCTCTCTTGGTGGCTGAGGGCCTTTGTTCGCTTGCTGACGTGGCGTGACGTGCGGCTGCAGAGCACGGACGGGTCTTTGCCTTCGTGGTCGGGCTCAAGTCTGTCGCGGGTACCACCACGCCGCCCAGCACTTCGCACAGAAGAGCGCCTGTTCACCGATCATTGCCGTGTCGTGTGTGCCGTATGCTGTGTGTGTCGTGTGCCGTGTGCTGTGTGCCGTGTGCGCCGTGTGGCCAATGTTGTGACAGGCAAGCGCGCGGAGAGTCCGCTTTTCCAAGCGATTCTCTCTATTGCCCGACCGGGCACGGCCCCGGAGGGAGCGCAGGGCCGAGGTAAGTCGTGGCTGTGTAGTAGTCTTTTCCATTCTCTGTTTTACGAATAATATATATACTTTTGGGCCGACGCGTGCCAGGCGAGCACCCGGCCTATCCGGTGTTCCTGCTGCGAGGCAACAAGACCACCACAGACTCGTTCAGCGCTTGGCTCTACGGACAGGTACGATCACCGTGCGATTCACACCACACACAACACACAACACACACGGCTCACCTCTGGTCTCTCCCTGTGTTCGCAAACCCAACAGTTCGACTCGCGGGTGAGCCAGCTCTCCTTCTCGCCCTACACTCTAGCGCGCATGGCCGCGCTATGGGGATCGAGCGATGCTCCGCCTAAACGCTCGGCCTCTGGTAATCCAAAGTTGTCCACACCGTTGTGTGTGTGTGTGTGTGTGGTGTCGTGTGTGTCGTGTGTGTGTTGTGCCTCACGTTGTTGCCCCCCCAAAGGTCTAGCAGGGGCGGCCGAGGTGCTGGAGCTCGTCTACAAGGCACCCGAGTACATCCCCGAGCTCAACACCATCAGACTCACCATCCCACAGGAGGACATGCGCCGCTTGGCCGCCGAGTACGACCTCGCCTCGACGAATCCAA
Source organism: Acanthamoeba castellanii str. Neff (assembly GCF_000313135.1). Taxonomy (NCBI): domain Eukaryota; phylum Discosea; order Longamoebia; family Acanthamoebidae; genus Acanthamoeba; species Acanthamoeba castellanii. The sequence goes on from NW_004457374.1 coordinate 4,242, forward strand.
CACCACACATGCGTGAAATAGTTGTGGCCGACTGACTGACCGACCTGCGTTGTGTGTCGCGTGTCGCGCGTGTTGCGTGTCGTCGTATATTTCGTGTGTGCAGGATGACTGAACAAAACCACAATCTGTACAAAGAAGAAGACGACAGTGTGTTTTCCTTTGTCCACGCTGCTCTCGTTCAGGCACCCACTTGTTGCTGATCGCCTTCTGTATATATTCACTCTTGCGTGTAGAGCTGGCGGAGGTGCGGCCAGGGCTGCTGCGAGCGCTGGAGGAACACTTTTTCTACCACTTCCGCATATCACTCTCGGCCTTCCTTCTCTATCGGATCTCCACGCCTGTCGCCCACGTGAACAGCAGCGGCAAGCTCAAGGTGCGCCTTCCTCACCTCCCGCAGCAACCCGCGCACGACACACACGACGCGCAGAGACTGACGTGTGGTTTGTGTGGTGTGATGCAGTTGACGGAGGCCAACATATCGCTCGTGTTTCAGCAGCTGGCCATCTACGCCCAGCTCTGAGCAAAGACTGGCTGACTCTTCGATTTGTAAATATACAACACATTCACAACACGACACGACACACACGACACAACACAAAGGTTCGATTGTCGCTACTTACAACATGTTATCTCTTCGCCCAACGAGCTAGTAGTGGTGAATGATAATAATAACAAAGGAGGGGAAGAGGTTGGATGCTGACGTGTACTACTTACTGGGCGAGAGGCGAGTACTTCCGCAGCAGGTGCGGCGAGGTGAAGGCCACGCGCGCCGTGAAGAGGGCGAGCACGGCCAGGGCCAGGTAGACCAGCACGGCCGACGCCACGCAGCTGCCGCCCTCCTGGTTCAGCAGCGTCTGCAGCACCCGCCCAAAACAATGCCAAGAATGTGAGACACTGACGGGGCAACGCCGCCTGACGGCGACGAGTGCGTGGTGAGTACCAGGAGGGAGATGACGAAGTGGCCGCCGGCCATCACGCCCGTCTTGATGAGGAACGGCCGCCACTCGGTCACCTTGTAGGCGTCGAACGAGAGCACCGACAGCAGCACGTGCATCGTGATGAACGCCAGAGCAAACACCGCTGGAAACACCGCACATGACACGCACGACACGACACGACACGACACGACACGACACGACACGCGATGTAAGTAATGGTCATGGGGCAAGGCGACGGGGGAGGAAGTACCGGAGAGAAGGAAAAGCGAGACGGAGGGGCAGGCCGGGGCGTAGAGGGAGCCCGGTCCGTTGGCGCTGGCGAGCACGCTGCCGTACATGACCACGCCGTGGGTGAAGCCAAAGCCCAGTCCGATCGCTGACATTCGGCGATCGTCAGCACACACACGCACAGACCGCACACGCTCGCGCAGACCGCACACGCACGCACATGTGAGTGAGAGGCGATACCGAGGGAAGCTGAGAAGTAGTCGAGCGCGTGGGGCACGGCAACGTTCGGCGACGAACCGCCTGTGAAGGCCTTCTGCGCCTTACTGCACCAGAGGCCAACGAGAAGAGAAGTTGAGCGTCGCATCAACCAAGGTATGGCCATGCACACCACCGCACACAACGAGACGCAGCATGACACACGACACGCGGCGAGAAGGTGCTGGTACGCGTAGAGCTTGTAGAAGGCCCAGCGCATGGCCTCCTGGAGGAGGACGGCGAAGGGCACGATGAACCAGTAGTGGGTCCGCAGCGGCACCAAGACGTACCACAGGATCGAGGTCAACAGTATCGACAGCAGCCAGAAGAACGAACTGCATGTTCCATTTATAAATTAATAAACAATTTCATTATCATCATAATTATTTGTAATCATATTTTTATATTTCACATGCAAGCAAGTGCATCAAAAATAATAATTAATGAATAATTAAATATAAATAAATAAATAAATCGGATTGTTTGAGGGGGCGAGGGCAACCTGCCGACCATGAGCACGACAAGCTGCGCGCTCGGGGCGATGAACATCCAGAACAGGGCGAGGGCTGGACCGAAAGCGATCAGGGCGCACCCCGACAGCATGAGGTACGTCATCTTCGGCCTCCTTTTCCTTTGTTGCCGATTGGCTTTTATCTTTTTGGCTTGTATTTTTATTGTTTACTTTTCTTTTATATTTTTCAGTTCAATTTTCATTTGGAGCGCAAGCACAAGTTCACAAAGATGGCCGCGTGGGTGGATCACCAGCTGCCCGACGAGGTTTCTCTTCGCATCTTCAACTACCTGGATGCTCGCGAGCTGAATGAGGCCTCCCTCGTCTCCCGCGCCTGGTTGCGTCTCACCCACGACCAAGCCGTCGTACGTTGATGTTAATTGAATTATTATTAATGATTTGCTGCCATTATTACTACATTATTCTAATCCAAAATTTATGGTTTATTGGTTTATTGGTTTATTGATTTATTATTTATTATTTATTATTTTGGTAGTGGCGTGGGGTGGCGGTGCACAGGTGGGGCGCAGGGGTGGAGCACCTGGGGGTGACCGAGTGGCGGGCCTACTGCCGCGACCGCGCCGCGTTCGAACGCGTGCGCGAGACCGCCGTGTCGCGCGCCGATCCCGGCACGGCCTTCATCTTCGCTCCGGCCAGCGTCGCC
>NW_004457374.1:7311-13060 GCF_000313135.1 Acanthamoeba castellanii str. Neff
CCCTCCGTGCTTCCCGATGCCTTTGCTCTGGGTGCCGTTCCCCAGTCCCTGTGCAGTGTGCGTGTGCGTGTGCGGTGGTGCGTGCGTGCGTGAGTGGTGCGCGTGTGGTCATGCTGACTTTGGTGTACACGCCACAGGCACGCGGCTGTTCGAGGAGGGCTATGTCAACAACGCCATCGTGGCGCTCGAGACCGAGGTGAGGAGGTATAGGCCCCCATCAGCACTTTACACTCACTCCCATTCCCGCCGCCGCGCTTGTTGTTTGGTTTCTGGTCATTGTGTTGGTTGTTTTGTTGGTTTGTTGGTGATGATACTGTTTGGCTCAATTGCGTCTCACCGGCTTGGCTGGGCCAGACACCCCATGTCGGCCGACGCCTGGGCGCTGATGGGCAAGGCCCACGCCGAAAACGACCAGGACGGCGAGTACGCACCTCTGCCCACCGTCCGCATTCGCCAGGCCACACTGCTGGCGTAGCTCACACTGTGTATGTGTGTGTGTGGCGGCCGTGTTGTGTCGTGTGTCCTGAGAAAGAGCGATTGCGTGTCTCAAGATAGCGAATGCGCTCAACCCCAACGATCGGGAGGTGCTCGTGAACCTGGGAATCTCCCAGGTGAACGAACTGAGTGGCGCCAAGGTAGATCCTCCCCGCTTCACCCTTTCTTACCTGATCCCTGTTTTACCATTTCCACTCACTCGTACACAACTGTGACTCTCGCCCGTTGTGTGTGTCGTGTGTGTCGTGTCGTGTGTGTCGTGTCGTGTGTGTCGTGTTGTGTGTATAATTGCCAGGCGTGCCTCTACTTCGCCCAGTGGTTGCGTTTGTCGCCGTACAGCTCTGTGCTCCCGCAAGACTTGGAGAAGGAGATCGCCAAGCAAGGTGCTCCCCATTTGTGTCGACCAACCGAGCTGAACTGGGCTGGCCAGCAAAATTGAAAAGTTTAATGTTCAATGGCCGCGTGCAGCGCAAGAGGACACTCCAAGCGCTTCTGCCTCAGCGCTGCTCAACTGGCAGGAGAGTTGGGACCAATCGGACAGCAACCGTCCCGACGTCCGGGTTCTGCTCATCGAGGTGCTCAAGAGCGCCCTCGAAATCAACCCCAACGACGCCGACCTGTGCATCATTACGGGTACCTATATCTCTATTGCTGTGTGTGTGTGTATATATATCATTTCTGAGTATATTGAATAGTATTGAATAATAGAGAATCAGATTTTAAAGTAAATGTTCACCCACATGTTGGCAGGTGCGCTGTACACGGCCTGCTATTTGTTCAGCCTGGCCATCAATTACTTTGAGGCGGCCCTGCGGACCAACCCGAGCGACTACGCCCTGTGGAACAAGCTCGGTAACGTCGCATCCCCTCCCCCTCACCTTCTTCTTCGACAAACAAGCACTCATCTGCGCCCGCTTCATGTTCATTCGTTCATTCGTTCCAGGCGCCACCCATGCCAACAACCAGAGCCCTCGGCTGGCCGGTACTTGAGAATCCCCACGATTTGAAGCAGTTGTCTAGATGGACATATGGATCGGGGGCACGACACTGACGTAACTCGCATGTTTGTATCGCACGTGCGTCGTGTGCGTCAGTGCGGGCCTACACGAAGGCGCTCGCGCTGAGGCCGGACTACGTGCGGTGCCTGGCGAACGTGGGTATCGCCCACCACGCCGCCGGCCGTTCTCGCTTCGCCTTACATTTCTGGGCTCGCACTTTCATGTAAGGCCGGCACCCTACACACGCACACGCACACGCACACGCACACGCACACTCACCACCGCACACGCACCACCGCACACGCTCTAAGTATTGTTTGGCGGATCTGTCCAGGCTCAACCCCAACTCGGGCGTGTGGAACTACATGTGGATGGCCGATCCCAGCCTCGGCAGAGACAAGGACCCCAACCGCGTGTCGGCCTACCTCATGGAGGGCGACGTGCCCGTCGAGTTTGGCGAGAACGACGCCGACGCCGACGCCGCCGCACGGCCGGACCGCACCACCGACTTCTTGGACGAGTGGGCCAGTTCCAGAGATCGGGAGGCGATGCTGAGAGCCAATCTCCAGCGCGGCGAGGGCTCGGGGATCGACTTTGCCGATGATGTGCCGTGGGATGACGAGCTGAGCGCGGCCCTTCTGCGTGACGCTGCAGAGGGTCTGCCACGTACGATGACGGAGGAGGAGGAGGAGCACGACGAGAAGAAGGAGAAGGAGAAGGAGATTGAGACCGAAAAGGAGTCGTCGACGAAGAAGAAGTATTCGATGCAGGAGCTCATGGAGCTCATCGCCGAAGGCAAGACTCCCGAGGACGTGCGACAGATCGACGACAAGTTCGCTCCCATTTCTCTTTTATTTATTTTATTTTATTGATTTATGTCTGATTTTATGTTCTTATTCATTGGTTTTTTATTTATTTTTCATCAGGCCGCCAAACCCGGACGCGCTGGTGAACAAAGGCGACCGACAGCGCCCACTCAAGGTGCAGCCCACTTATAATTATTTTATTATTATTACTGTAGCCAAATGATTTCGCAAACTGATCGCAAACGTTTGCGCCAATCCTTGTCAGCCGTGGGAGCGAGCGGCGGCGGCAGCGCCACCCCCCGCGGTGGTGCTCTCTGCCAGCGGCAGCACGAGCACAACCGCCAGCCACGCCCATCCTACAACGGCAACAGCGACGTCTCCCTCGTCGGGCGCTGCCACCGCCGCCACCACGGGGAGCGCCCCTAAGAAGGCGACCAACGCCGGCTTGTCCATCTACACCGTCGATTCGTTCACTAAGGAGGTGCGTTCATCCCTCACAACGCACGCACACGCACCAGCGCACACGCACACGCACACGGCACGCGCAGGCGATCTCATCCCGTGGCTTAATGCAGGCATTTGCGGGGAATCCGGCGGCGGTGTGCCTGGTGCCGCCAAGCGTGGAGCTGAGCGAGACCACCATGAAGCGGATCGCGCGAGAGATGAACCTCTCCGAGACGGCCTTCGTGCAGCCCTTCCCCGGCGTACCCTCCCTTCCCGCCCAGCAATAATAAATGAATAGATAAATAAGTAAATAGATAAATAAAATAGTTTCCAATAAAATTCGATTTAAAAAATAACAATAATAACAACAACAAAATAACACTTTTATTGACCTCACTGAACAGGTGCCCAACAAGTACCGCTTGCGATGGTTCACACCCACCACTGAGGTGCGCTCGGCATGACACGCGGCACACGCAACACAGCGCATGCGGCACCGCACACGCACCACCGGTGACACATGACACTGACTCCCGTGATGCTCCAGGTCCATTTGTGTGGCCATGCGACCCTGGCCACGGCGCACGTACTCTTCACCGAGGTCGGCGCCACTGCGCCCGCGCTCACCTTCAGCACCCTCAGCGGCGACCTCGTCGTCGAAAAGGCCGACGCCGCGGCCGACGCCGACCCCAAGTCGCCGCTGCTCCGCATGGACTTCCCGCAGGGCAAGCCCCAGCCCACCCGCCTGTCCGACCACCTTCTCGCCCAGACCCTCGCCGCGCTCGGCCTCGCCGACGCCGACCTCGTCTGGCGCGAGCCCGCCGCCGACGCCGACGCTGCGGTGCGTGCGCCGGTGACGCTGGTCTGTCCGGTGACCAAGAAGCTGTTCGTGGAGATCGTGTCGGTCGACAAGCTGGTGTCGCTCAAGCCCAACGCCGACGCGCTGCTAGCGCTGCCGTTCGAGGCCGCCGGGCTGCCCGTGCGCGGCGTGTGCGTGATGGTCCAGGGCGGCCGCGACGACCGCAGCCGGCGGCCGGGCCTCAACCTCGCCTTCTACACCGACATGTCCTACGTGCCGGACCACGTCCCCTACGACTTCGTCACCCGCTACTTTGCGCCCTGGAACGGTATCTACGAGGACCCCGTCAACGGCTCCTCCCACACCGCACTCGCCGTCATCTGGTCCCAGGAGGTGCGCACGACACGACACGACACACACGACACGCACGCGCGTGGACTGATCTGTGTTTGGTGGTGTGCTCACAACAACAGTTGGGGAAGGAGCGGTTGCGTTCGTTCCAGGCGAGCGCGAGAACTGGAGAGCTGGAGGTGGCCCTCGCTCCCAACGATCGCACCCTCATCTTTGGCCACGCCGTCACCGTCATGGGCGGACGCCTCCGCGTCTAGGTCCACCACCACCTCTCTGCCATGCGACCACAAAATGAACGTTTTGATTTGCTCAATGCTCGCAGTTTAGCGTCTTCCCCGGTTGGTCGGTTTTGTGTTTTGCTGTTAAATTAATTGGCACTCTGGGCTGCGATTGGTCATTTGGTGGTCGGAAAGGAAATTCCTTTTATATTCTGAGAAACTGGGAGTCTCTGCTCATTTAGGCGACGGGGATGTTCCACCTGAAGGAGAAGAACTGCTTCTGCACGGAGGTCTGGACGGCCTGGGCCCAGAAGCGGTACTGGAGGCCGGTGCGGGTGACGTAGGTGTAGTCGAACACGAGGGTCTCGAAGTCGCGGCAGAGCATGGGCTTGCCGAGCGAGTAGCGGCCGCCGTGGTTGTCGATGACGGGGTTGACGCCCAGGATGGTGTCCATGGTGATGTCGCCGTTCGAGCGGGTGATGGTGAAGCTCAGCTTGGTGTTGTCGAAGCCCTTCTGGGTGAGCTTGGTCTTGAGCTGCTCGATGACGCCGGCCTCGACGGTGGTGTTGCCCAGATCGACGTTCTGGGTGATCTGCACGAAGTAGTCCCTGAACTCCTTGTAGGTCGAGCGCTCCGAGTAGAAGGCGAGGACGTTGGAGAAGGCGGGCTGCGACGGGTCATACTGGCTGTCCTCGCAGAAGAAGAGGGTGGCCTGCGCGGCGTTGATGACGAAGAAGAGGGCGAAGAGGGCGAGGATGGCCTTGATGTTGGTGATGGTATACAGGTAAGGTACAAGTAGTGGTGGTTTGTTGGTTGAATGATTTTTTGCCTGCCGTTGGGCCGTGGTATAAAAGCTGCGCATCGAGGTGACCAGGGCACCGATACCCGGTTGAAGTGGGAGACCGTGCCACGGAGGCACATCATCGCCATGAACAAGTTTCGATCTGCCGGTGATCAACACCCGGGTAACTGAAGAACAGGCCAGCACTCGAGCAACCGCGAGCGAACAAGTTTTTTTCGCGAACACCATCGGCGTAAAAGTGGCGTTCCTCCGCGGGAAGAAACAAGGAAAGAAGAGAAGAAGGGAATGCTGTTGATGAAGGAGATGGAGATGGAGTTGTTCTTCAACCAACACCTGCTGGGCGCGACTCCGTAGTAGTCGCGTCGCCGGCTTTATTGTGCGAGAAGAGGAAGAAAAGGGAGATCTCTTATGTACAGGGAGAGAGATAGAGAGGCTGGAGAGGATACGTTACTGGGGGTGTGAGTAGGAAAAGGTCTCGTATCGACACTCTAAGTGTGAACGTGGCGTGGGCTGCTAAGAGGAGGAAGGAGGAAGAGGAGGTGGCAAAATTGGTGGTGGGCGCGGCTTCGGGGGTTTGTCGATTGACGACGCCGACGGGTACGGAAGCCGCGCGCGGGGTGGAGAAGGTGAGAAGTGGCCGCTTCGGTCAGCAGGCGGCCGGGTGGGCCGCGCTCACCGCATCCGCCGCCGCGCTGGTCCCTTCGAGCAGCAGCGAACCGATCGTCACCGCCGTCGCTGTGGCCGTCGGCGGCGTTGGTGTGGTGCTGGTCGACGACGAAGTCGAAGCCGAGGCCGAGGCCGGACTCGAACTCGCGGCGGCGGCGGCGGCGGCGGCC
>NW_004457374.1:13081-28277 GCF_000313135.1 Acanthamoeba castellanii str. Neff
GCGCTGGCCGTACTGGCCGTAGGTGGTGACCAGGAACTTGAGCGCGGCCAGGTTGGAGAAGGAGTTCTTCTGGCGCGAGGTCTCCATCTCGTTGAGGATGGTGAGGGTCGAGGCGGGCGAGTAGAGGGTGTAGGTCGCGCGGCCGCCGAACAGGGTGCGGCAGATGTCCATCAGCCGAAAGTCCTTGCTCGTGTCGGTGTCTTCGACGTTGGACTTCTTCTTCCAGTAGCTGAAGGTGGTGCCCTTCATGCCCAGGATGGTGCAGAGCTCCTTCTTCATGAAGAGCGGCCCGCCGTCCGAGTCGAACAGAACGTGGAGGTCGACCCCGGTGGCGAACGAGTGGCGCACCGGCGGCGGCAGCTGGAGCTGCGACGACGAGTGGAGCACGCGGCGCTGGAGCTTCATGATGTAGTTGGTCGAGAAGCCGGTCTCGCGGATCACCTGGTCGCGGCTCTCCTTGTCGTTCTGCACGATCAGGTCGACGATGCTCTCGGGCGAGATGCCGCTCGCGGTGAGCGCCTCGAGCACCGGCTTCTCGATGTGGATGCACACCTCGCCGCCGTGCGGGTTGCGGGCCGTGACGGGGATCAGCTGCGCGTCTTCGGGCGGGTCGTCCATCATCGGCACCCCGGCCGCGACCATGGTGGTCGCAGCAGAGAACGATCCGCGGCGCGGCGACGACATGGGCGATGATGTGGCGGACGACGACGATGATGACGTGGCGGGCTCGGGGTACTCGAGCTTGACGCGCTTGGCGGGCGGCTCGACGCTTGAGGAGATGCTGGACCGGCGCGACGAAGATGCCGGCGTAGAAGAAGAGAAAGATGAACGGGGAGATGGTGTGGTCGACGTTGACGTTGAGTGGAGCGAGGCGAGGGTGGATGAGAGCGGCGGGAGGGAGAAGGACGACCGGGGAGAGGAGAGACAGGAGAGGGGTGATGTGGGCATGGAGGTGGTTGAAGAAGACGTAGTGGAGAAGAAAGATGATGGAGGATGGATGCTGGCGGTGTAGTGTGTCGTGGCCGAGTGCTCGGCCGCCAGGGCGTCCTTCAGTGCATCCTTGGCGGAGAAGTGTGGACGGCTGCCGCGTTGCATCTTGGATTCGCTCGGCGGAACGGATGATGAAGTTGAAGATGACGAAGAGCCGGGGCACGAAGCCAGCTGCACGAGCGAAGGGCGTTGTTGGTGCTTGTTGTTCTCGCTGGCGGGTTTGTCGTCGTTGCCCATCATCACGTTCCACGGAAGATGAGATTGATGCTTGAGGAGATGAGCTCCGTGGTGTGCAGTGGTGGCGGCAGAAGATGAAGCGGTGTGGTGGCCGGAGAGGCTCACCAGACCCTCGAGCGCCAGCTGTTCGTCGGGGATCGAAGCTCGTCTCTTCATGTCGTTGTGCTGTGCGTTTCTGGAGCGATGATCAGCGCGAGATGCGATTTGTGCCGCTACGAGATGATTTGTCGAATCCGAGTGTGTCGCGCGTGGTGCCAGCAGCATCCGTGAGTGGTTGCGTGACGTAACGAGATGTGGCGTGTGCGTGTGCGGTGCGTGCGTGCACACGTGCGGTGATGGTGTGAGTTTGGAGGTGTGAATGTCGGCCCCGAAGGCTACGGCTGCCTTCGTGGTAGGTGGTGGGGCAGCAGGTCGTGCGTGCAATGAAGTGGAGGAGAGCAAACCAGCGCAAGCCCGAGCGTCACCAATTTATAGTGAGCTCATCACGACAAGGGACACTTCCGCACCGGTCACCACAGAAATGTCAGCCCTTTGGCGCTACCGCTTCTGGGAACAAACGAACGGATTTTCTACCACTTCGTATTTTTCGTTTAGCGTCGGAGCCAACGGGAATTTTTAAAATCACGAAATTTCAGACGGGATTATTTTGGGCCAATTGGAAATTTTAAACTTCGAGAATTTTCGACAGAAGGTCGTGCAACCCGAAGAACGATCGGGTTCTGTCCCTTTTCTTCGCCTTTCGCCCTCATCTCGCTGACCTCTTGCCGCCGCCTCCAGGCAACTTACGTGGCGGTTTGACGTCGTGACAGAGAGCGGCGTCCATGACTCGCGCGCCGTGGTTCCGTCGGGAGGACTTCCTGACAGCTTCCGGCACTAAAACCGAACCAGTCGGCCACGGCGGGATGACGGTGGCGACTCTTCGCTCACTTTCGTGCGGTGGTTCTGCGCCTGTCTAACGTCTGACAGAGGTGGGTGCGAACGTTTCCGTCGTCACTCGTCACTCACGCCTCTCGCTTCCAAGAAAACTCTCTTCCACGGCGGCGAAGAACAGGGACGAGTTCAGTTGTTCGTCAAGTTCGGCACTAAAATCCCAACAAATTTGGCGCGAACGTCACAATCTCAGGAAAAAAGAATTACGAATTTCTTTTCACAATGAACAACGAAAGAAATCTGGAAATGGTTGTAATCATTTGTTGATTGCATTGCGATGGAGGCTGGGGAGTGTGCGGCAGGCGTGCGAGAGGTCGTGGCATCCGTGCGCATCTTGGCCGATCGATTGAAGGCGGCAACGAGTGCTGCCGCGGCAGTGCAGGAGGTGCAGCAGCCGGTGGATCACTGGAGCTTGGCTAAGGAGGGCCTGGGCCTTCTCTTCGCTTTGGGCGCAGCTGTACAGCACGAGAAGGGCACACACAACCTCACTGGTATGAGGGACACGAGAAATCCTTCCTTCTTGATTTCTTTCATCTCATTCCTTGCGTGCCGCCTTAGAGGCCAGCAGTAGTCTACCTGCAGCACCAAGTAGGAGACCTCGACTGGGGGAGGATGACGCTGCTGCACCACCCCCGCCATGGCAGTTGGGTTTGCAGGTGCGCTACTCGTTCAAAAGCAAAAGATGTTCATCCATCAAGTAGAGCACTTTTACTGAAGGAGCACTCGGTCTCGCTGGGCGCGGACCACAGGATGAGCTGGCCGTACGGCAGGTGGTGCAGATGGTGGTCTGGTGGGGCATCCTCCCTTGCCTGGCCGAAGGCGTTGGCATCCCGTTGGATCAGCGCTTGCAGAACGCCTCCACCTGTACGTGGTCGTCGACTTTGTGAAGTCTTTGCCTGCCGTGGTGGTGAGAGCTCAGCCCGTTTTGTTCGTCGCGGTGTGCAGCAATGCGGCTGATTCCAGACCGGGTCGCCGATGATGCGCGCTTGTTCGAGTGCACCAAGGCGCTCGTCGATGTCACCTCGCGCACGGAGGAGCTCAGGGCCTACGTCCTGCCCACCTATCTTCCCGATATGATGGCCGCCCTCCTTCAGCTCGCCTACGGCCCTACGCTTTCGGCGCCGCCGGTCTGCTCCACACCCGAACCCGCATCATCGACGCCGGTGGAGCTCCGAGCTCAACCGGCTCAACCCGCCAAGGCTACTCCGGCCAGCGTCCTGTCGGCGTTCCTGCCGCAGGCCCGGGCGGCCAGCTCCACCAGCGACCAGCAGGAAAGCGCGACTACCCAACAAGCCCCCTCGCCGATGCAACAGTGGGCGTCGCCCGTTCTCGAAAGCAGCTTCATCAAAGCGTACGCGCGCTCCACACTTTATCTTTGCTGTGTGTGCCCTAATCGCGCGTACATTTACGATGTCGTATGTTTCGCACAAAACGCGCTTCAGTGTGACACCGCAGGCGCTGGTGGCCTCGCTTCTGTTGCTCATGGGCGCCCCGAGTCGTCCGGCTCCTCGGTGGCTGTCGTCTCAATGCGGACACCTGCTCTCGCGCGCCCTCATGCGCCACGGAGGAGTCGCTGCAGTTCTCGCGCATCTGGGATCCGGCGGCGACCGTGCGTTCTCCCTCTCTGCGAGCCCAGCTCCAGACCTTATCATCATTGCCTTCATCATAGCGCCCAGCCCGCAAACGTTGCTAACACCTGAGCCCGCCGAATGGAACCATTCGCGCGAAACACAGTGCCCGACGCGCTTCAGGCCAAGATCGTTCAAATCATCACCACTCCGCCCAAGCAGGTCCCCAAATCGGTGCGTCTCCCGCCCGCGACCGGCCAGTCTTCGCCCACTTGTCTCTGACTGAAGTGGTACATGGCAACGATGCGCGGTGGGGAACAGAAGTACTATGCGGCCGTGTGTCCGCAGCTGCGCGAGCTCGTGCACGTGCCGCATGGGCACGACCAGGCGGAGGCGTACACGCGAATCGCGATCACGGCCGCGGGCAGGATGCTCGAAAAGCAGCCACTGCTGACCAAGCGCTACTTCCTCGACCCCATCCTCGCGCCGCTGGCCCTCTTCGCTCGATCGTCGGCCTTGCCTGCTGCCGCCCGTGGCAGTACCACCACCGACCTGATTCGAGAGCAGCCGCTCATCAGGTCCCTGGAAAAGAAGCTGCCGGCCGATACGCCGCCGGCCGAGAGCGTCGAGATCGATGAGAAGACATTGTCGGCGTGCCTGGACGACCTGGAGAAGGTCATCTCCGCCCACAGCGCCAACGCCACTCTGAGCAACGCCGTCGCCGAAGGTATGAGACCACACCAGTTGAAAGCTGTACCGCGAGTACGTTCACAGCTGGATCATGACCCGGCGATGTGTGTGCGTCGTGGTGGTTACGCACAGTCATGCCAGCGCTGTTCCAGTTGTACTGCTACACGCGGCGCAGTCCGACGTCGCTCAAAGCCACGGTCACGTCGATCATGGACACCTTCTTCCTGGTGTCCGAGGGCAGCGCCACGGGGCAGGCGCTGAGGGACCTCATTCTGCCTCCCAGCCCCGACGCCTCCACGTCGTCGTTTGCGCTGGCCTTCGCGCCGGGGCCGACCGGCGGGGTGGTCATCAAACGAACAAAGAATCCGAGGTATGCTGCGTCAGCGCGTGCGTGCGTCGCTTAGTCACTAAACCGGTCGCGTGTGGTATGTGGGCGGGGCGAGTGCAGCCGTCGGGACTCGTACGGGGAGGCCGAGTGCGTGGTGGCGCTGCTCAAGGAGCTGGGTAACGAGCAGCTGATGGGCAACCTCTTCGTCGACCTCCTCAAGGCCTTTGTCGATATGCGCAGGCAAGACGTTGACCGCGAGATTGCAGCGCAAGGCGAGCCCCAAGGAGATGACGAAGAAGAAGAACACCAAACCGAGCGGTATGCCAACACGCTTGTGCGCGACAATCCCACCGCATTATTGACCTGGTGTCGATTGCTGGCTTGCTTGTTTCCTACAGACACCTGGTGTTGCTGCACTTGTTGGCGTCGATGAGCGAAGGCCTGGGCGAGAAGCTCATCCAAGACGTCGTGCAAGTGACCACCCTTCTTCGCGTACGCAGCCACCCACTGAACCAGCAATAAGGCTTGTTCGCCAAAAAATGGGTCACGCGATGACCCTGACACTAACGGATCGCCTGGCGTACGTATCAGGTGATGTTTGAGGGCGGCGATGAGGTGGTGGTGTCGCTGTGCTTGAGCATCCTGAGCGCTCTGCTCTCGGGACAGAAGATCAAGCTCAACCAGGCCGAGTCCATCTTGTTGCTCGACCTGCTGCCCTTCCTCGGCGAACTCAAGGTACCTTTTACGCACACGTACGCACACACGCGCGCACCCACACACTCGCACACTCGCCCACATCGTGACGCCACCACACATTGCACATTGGCGGCGGCGTACCAACGGTCGATTATCTGCGACTGGCGATGCAGGATCACCCCGAGGAGCACATCAGCACTCTGGCCACGGAGCTGCACGTACGCATCATCGCACGAGATCGATCCTGGTTCAGCGACAGCACCACAGAAACAGGTAACACACACGCACGCGCGCTCACAGTGACGCATCTTCTTCCGCGCGTATCTAATCCACGACACGATCGCGCGCGCACACAGAAACGCCGTCGCTGTTCCGCAAGGACGTGGAGCAGATACTGGCGGAGCTCCGGGACCCGCTGCTGCCGGTGAGAGCGCAGGCCCTGGTCGCCCTGCGCAAGCTGGTGCTGGCCAAGGACGAGTTCGCGCGGGCCAACCGGGACAAGATTCTCGACATCTTCCAGACCCAGCTTCGCGACTCGGATAGGTTCATCCTCCGCGCCGCTCGTCGCCTTCACTCTTGCAGTGTTGGCTGACATCGACACACACGACACACATGACACACACGACACACACGACATACACGATAGCTATCTCTATTATGCGGCGATGCGGGGATTGGGAGCCCTGGGCGACATCTTTCCCGAGGAGATCATTCCGGTCTTGGTCAAGTCCTTCCTGGACGAATCCCTGATCGAGGACACTCGGCTCAAGCTGGGCGAGACCCTTGTGCGCGTGTGTGAACGATGCGGAGAGACACTCCCCAAATACGGTACACGACACGACACGACCCACGACACGACACACCACCGCGCAACTCGTTTTTGTGCTGACGAAGCGAGTCGGGCGGGTGAGGGCAGGCCACCATTTTGTGAGCACCTTTCTCGCGGGTGCGCAGAGCACGTTGTCCAACCTGCGCGCCAGCTCCCTCTCCAACCTGGCCAGCGTGTGCGAGCTCATGCGATTTTCGCTTCACCCTTTCATCCACGGTACCGCCCTGCGAACGCACGACACGACACGACACACACAGCACACTGACCGTGTGCGTGTGCGGTCGCAGACATTGTCAACGTGCTTGCCGAGCGGCTGCGAGGCGACCCAAGCGCGGACGTGCGCCTGGGTTGCCTGTTCGTGCTCTCGCGCCTGTTCGCGGGCATGGGCGTCGAGTCGCTCGAGCTGCTGGCCGAGCGCCTCAAGGAGATCCATCAGCTGCTGCGCCACACAAGCGAGATCGACGTCGACGCCGGCGTGCGCGGGCGTGCGCGCGAGGTGCTGGGGCTCATGAACGACATCACCCGCGCCGTGTTCCAACAACGTCCGCCCATGCGCGATGACCACATACTCAACGTCGTTCAATCCTGACGGCATGTGTCGTGTGTCGTGTGTCGTGCGGCGGGCAAAACAAAAAGAAATTAAAAAACAAAAAAACGCCATTTAAATTGACAACACATCAGATGGAGGATGAGGGAGAGCGGCACGAGATCGAGGCTGTGGAGGTGAACCCCTACGATGTGCGCGTGTTGGTGCTGAACTACTTGCTGCACCACTGCTACGTGGACACCGCACAGGCGTTCATCGAGGCCTGTAATCTGCATGAAGAGGGTAAGATGCTTCGTGTGGCCGTGCAACAACGAAAAGGTGAGTCCCTTCATCCTTGCGTGGCTAGGTGGAGCACGTCGTGCTTCCTCCTCTAGCCTTCTGCTTTATTTTACTCTCTCTTCATCATCTCAAACATTTTCTACACTCTGCTGATTCTCTTTCTCATCTTTTTGGCTCACCTGCTCAGACATCGTAGACTTGGTTCGTGGGGGAGCGATCGACGAGGCCATCAAGCTCATACGCTCAGCCTTTCCGCAGCTGCTGGACAAGCACCCGGAGGTGCGGTTCAAGCTGCTGTGCCAGCGCTTCATCGAGCTCATCCGACAGCGCAAGAAGGAGGAGGCCCTCCTCTTCGCCCAGAAGGAGTGGAGCCCGCACGCCAAAGACGATCCCTCGCTACTCGACGAGCTGCAGGTGCGCATTCGATGATTCCTCTTCACGTTTTTGGCCTCTTCTTCTTCTTCATGTAGCCGCCAGCCCTCATCGCCATGATCGTGTGTAGGACGTGTTTGCGCTGATCGCGTACGAGGACCCGGAGACGAGTCCGGTGTGCCAGTACATGGCGGAGGACTACAAGGACCAGATCGCGCTCCGCGTCAACAGCGCCATCCTCGGTACGACCACTACTCCTCGACTACTACTCCCTGATCCCTCATCATCACCGCCATCATCTCTACCGCTACAGAGCACCACGGCTTGGCGGGCGAAGCGGCGCTCGAGGTGGTGTTGCGCCACTTGGCCGCCCTGCGGCAGGTCATGGCCGAAGGCAGACGCGCCAGCGGCGGCGGCAGCAGCAAGGTGCGTCCAGAGGTCACGCGGTACACGACTCGTGGTGGTCGTGCAGCTGATGGAGTGGGTGAGTGCTGTGGTGCGCGCAGGGCGCAGCACCGGCGTGGAGCCTCCGGGCGTACCTCGACAGACACCACGAGTGATGAAGAACCGCCACTACCACGCAGCCGTAGTCGTGCGCGTGGATGAAGGATGAGCTCGCGCGAGGCTTCTACATGTACAGATCTCAGAATTAGATACAACGATCGATTATTTTCATGCTTGTAGGCATTTGGCCATTCTTCCGCAGGCTCTCCCCTTCCTCCAATTCGAAGAAAAGGCTGCGCAGATCGAGGATGGCCAGCTCAATGTCTAAAGGGCAACGGGTGATGGAAACCGCTAAAAATGAGTGTAAAGTCAGGGGGGATGCGAATCATCGTGGAGGTTAAGAATCGTAGTTTAGTGTGAAGTGAAGATGAACCAATTGGATCGCTTATTTGGCAGCGGGGTTGGTGACGAGGTAGCTGACGGCATCCTCGATGGTCTGGATCTTGTCAGCCTGCTCCTCGGGGATTTCGATGCAGA
Organism: Acanthamoeba castellanii str. Neff; assembly: GCF_000313135.1. NCBI lineage: Eukaryota > Discosea > Longamoebia > Acanthamoebidae > Acanthamoeba > Acanthamoeba castellanii. The sequence continues at coordinate 21,529 of NW_004457374.1, forward strand.
ACTCGTCCTCGAGACCAAGCACGAGCTCGACAGTGTCGAGCGAATCGAGACCGAGGTCGTTGATGAAGTGCGACTTCTCGTTCACGGCATTGGGGTCGACCTTGTGGAAATTCTTCACCACCTTGATGACCCGCTCCCTGGCGTCGGCCTCCGACAGACCGGCAGCAGCGCCGTAGTGCCTCCTCTGGTAATCGAAGGTCGTGATGGCATCGCTCCTCCTCGCGAAGGTGGTGGAGAGGGCAGCAGATGAGGAAATGGAGGAGAATCTGAGGGAAGAGGCGACGGGCGCGAAGGCGGGGGCACGGGCCGACGCGCGGAGCAAAGCGGGGCGAGCGATGCGGTTCATTGTATTTATGATTACGCCGATGTGTGGGGTGGGACGCTACGCAAAATCAAAATCTGGCAGACAGCACGCGAGAAAGCCAGCCAAGAAACGAAGCCACACGAAGAAATTTTTGCAGACATAGTCGACCTGATTGCTGACGTCAGCATCGAACAAAACGAAATAATAAAAATAAAAACAAAAACTGATACACAGGGCTGAAGGCGTGAGCATGCTGGGGTGTTGTGGCTGTGGCGGGGAGAACTGGTGGTGCCTCCACGAAGATGCCATTCGAGTGGTCGTCGTGGGCAAACCTGGCTCTGGTACCCCCCCCCCAACCCCCGTTCTTTCTTTCGTGCACCGCTTGGCCTTGAAACTGAGTTTGGCTCTGTGGTGGTCTGTGGCCACAGGCAAAACGTACGCGCGCCTGCTTCTCTTCAAGGCCTGCCTGGTGCGATGTAAGCTTGGGCTAAAAGCCCGACTCACTTCCACCTCATGTACTTTCTTTTGTAGCGCCCTGATCAGGTCTGCCCACGTCGGCTCTACGGCGCACTTGGGTACAACCACCCACCACCCACCCACCATGTTCTTCTACAAAGCCTCACCTCGCGACTCGGCTCAGATGAGAAGCCGCAGAGGGGCAACACGCTCGCGAAGATGGAGCCTCGAGTAGTCGAGCGGGGCGGAACGACCCTCCACATATGGGAAGAGCCCGCACCGCCATCCGGCGTGCGGTGGGCGCTGGACTACAAAGGTGACCATGACACCGCCACAACGTCCACCCAATCCCCTTGAATTGTCCAATCAATTGATGTGCTGCTCCACCAACAGGGCCGGAGTATGCGCGGGTGCAGCCGGTACCAGCCTCGCTCCTCTCGCCGCGGTGGCCTTCTCAGAGTGAACAACATGTGTCGTGTGTGTGTGCGGTACTGTGTCGTGTGCGAGAAGGACGTGATTGTGTATACGTTCAGTGTGGCGGAGAGCTTCTATGACGTCACGTTCGAGCTGCCCAACCGCTGCCGTGGCAGAACCGCCTACGGGGCCGACTTCACCATCCCGCTGATCGTGGTCGGCACCATGGCCGACCTGCGCCACGCCTACGAGCACGAGCGGAAGCTCATCACAGACCGCGAGGTAACCTCTTCTTGTGATCATGAAGAAGATGAAGATCATGGTGGAGATGACGATGAAGAGTAACACCTCGCCACTCACCAGGCACGAAGTCTGGCAGAGAAAGTGTCGGCGCTTTACTACGTGGAGGTGAGCGCCAGGGAGCGAACGAACATCGACCTGCTATGGGACGTGTTGGCCAAGTCCAAGTCCATGCGCCACTGGATCGAAGCACGCGAGTTCAGAAATCGACGGCTCGGTACTCAGGCGTTTCCACTTCGCTCTTTCGGCTTCATTCTTCGTTCTTTCGGCTTCATTCTTTGTTCATCTTCGTTCTTTGCTGCCTTGCCTACGACATTCGACGTGGCCTCACATAGCCTGTACAGGATTGTCGCCGCCAGAAGGCACGGCCGACGATGTACCGCTGTTGCCCTCCGAGGACAGATCCCGTTGTGTTCTGAGCTGAGTTGGCTCGCGCCGTTTCGGTCGAAGATTTTATAACAACAATAATCTAACTGCGAGCAAAAAGATCACTGGCTGCCTCCCCGGCCTCGTCCGCGTCCGCGTCCTCGTCCTCGCTGTTGCTTCCCTCGTCCTGCTTGCTGGGGCTTTCCCTGCTTCTTCTGTTCTGCTTCTGCTTCTTCTTCGTCGCCTTCCTCTTTTTCTTCCACTTTCGCGACGAGCGGCTGGCCCGCGAAGCTGGCCATCCGGCGCTGATGCGACTCAGTCGTGATGTGGCGCTGCGTGTGACGAAAGGACGACATCCGATCAAGAGAAAGTGTGAGTGCGCAAGACCACGGCAAGGCGGAGGCAAAGGTGGTGACGAGGTGGTTCGAGGCGTGTGTGCGGAGTGGTGAAGAGGTACCTTGAACCCGCTCTCGTCTGGGAACTGCTCTCCGCACAACTGGCAGTACCACCGCAGCTTCTCGAGGCCCTTGGCCTTGATGCGACTGGCAATGGCCGCGGGCGTCAACGTACGGGGCTGGACTTCGACTCGCGGCTCTTCATCGTCTTTCTTCTCTTCGTGTCGTAGTGTTTGCTGCTGCTGCGGGCGACCCTGAGTCGCGCACAGGTCGTGCAGCTGCCGGCGGAGGTCGTCGAAGACGGGTCGGTAGCGCGCGTTGTAGTGGCTCCAGCTCTCTTCATCTTCTGTCGTCTTGTTCGTCTTGCCGGGAAAGAAGACGTCGTGGTGGAAGCGCTGGGCGGCGTGGAGGTCGTGCATGGTGCCGTCGCGGGCCAGCTGGATGGCCAGCAGCAGCAGACGTAGAGCGTGGACGAGGATCTTCTTGCCGCGGTCGGGGCTGCCCTTCTCCATGAACTTCTGGGCTACACGCCAGTCGCGCGCTGTCTCCTCCTCGATCGACGCGTAGAGCCTCGATGGATTGAGCACGAAGCTCCTTCGTATAGATTCCACGAATGACGTCTGTGGCTTGGTGGAAGATGAAGATGAAGATAGCGCTGGCGAGGCCTTCTTCTTTGCTGACGATTTTGAAGAAGATGAAGAAGATGAGGAAGAGGAGGGGAGGGGAGCGTCCTTCCATCGGTAGTCGGCGGGAAGCCACAGGCACAGCAGCTCGTAGAATTCGTGATCTTCCTCGACGCGCTTCTTGAACTCGTCTACGTGCACGGCCGACGCATCGATCTCGCCGTTGTGGAGTGTGGCGTGGGGTGGCCGCTTGGCGGTGGGGCAGCGATGGACGATGATGAAGTCGTAGTCACTGTCGAACATGGCCGAGCCCCAGAGCCGGCTGCCCACGAGGAACACCGCGACCACGTCCTCCTCCTCGAATCGCAGGCGCTTGAGCACGTTGGCCAGGGTCAGATGCGAAGCCTCTCGTAACTCGCGCATGGCCGCTTCGATCTCCTCCTTACTAGTTGTGCCTCCACCCTCTCCTTCGTTGTGTTTCTCCATCTTTCCGTCCCTTGCTTAGACAGAACCAAGAGGTTCTCCCCTTCTGCTTGCTTTTGATCTTGATTTCATCTCTTCCCTGAATCGTCCCACTTACGGTCTGCGAAATCATGAAGAAACGAGCACCAAACTACCAAGACGAGCAAGCGTTGAAAAAGAAGTTCGTGTTCTTGTTGAACTCAGCGCTCAGTATGTACATGATTGTGAAGTGGTCCCGTCCTCTGGCTCTAGAGGGCGCGGGTGAGAAAGAGGCCTCCGCTGCGATCAAACGCGTTGAGCATGATGCCCATCACCTTTCGTCGGCTTCCGTCGGCAGCGCTGTTCTCGGTGGTGACGTTGTACGGACAGCACTGCGACATGAGGCACTGCTGCTCGACCGTGCGGCCATTCTCCTGCACGGCCTCGGCAGTCTTGAGAAGCTCCACCCACCCAAAGCCGTCTCGCTCCGGCCGCAGGCTCCACCGACCGCTCCACGTCGTTCGCCTTCTCGTAGTCGTCGAAGGAGCCGGCCGAGTGCTGGTGTGGCTTCGCTTGGTGGGGTCAAAGTCTTCGTAGAGTTCCCACTCGCCGCGCGTGCGATCGTCGCCGGCCGGTAGGACGCAGAGGGTGTAGGAGAGGCCCTCTTCGGTCGCGTTGTGGTGGAAGAAGCCCAGGAGGAGCTCGTCTCTCGTCGGAGGCGTGGGCGGCAGACTAGTAGTCGGGGCGCTCGACGCTGCGGGCGATTCTGGCGACGACGTCTGCTTATTACTGGTGGGCTCGGCTCGCGATTGCGGCTGCGGTTGGGGGGCAGCCCTGGTGCGCTCCTGCTGTCGAGGAGGCGCAGCGTGGGTCGTCTTCTGGCGTGTAGCGCGAGGTGGTTGTTGCTGGTGCTGTGAGATGGACTCGGTATCCTGCAGTGGAGAGAGTAGAGCAAAGGGGGAACGGAGAATAACGTGAGATGAGGCCGTTGGGCTCCTTGCCTCCCGTCGTGGCGCGCTGGTGGCATCTCTCCTCTCCTCGATCGGAGTCGGGGCCTCCCTTCCCGCTCTCCAGCCCATCCACCATGGCGCCCAGGTGGCCTCCGTTTGCAGATCTCGAGTCATGCCCCCTTCACGTCGCGTGTTTGAGGATGTCGAAGCAAGTGCGGAGGGTGGAGCCAAGGGGGTAGAGGCATCGGCCGATTTCTCGAGTTATGCGCTCGTGAATGGAGAGATGGCAATTCGATACGGATGCTAGAGACGAAAGCGCGGAGGGGCTTATACTGGCTGAGTTGTGGTGCGTACTGATTGCTGTCTGCGCTTTGTCTGCGTAATACCAAAGCGACATCCTCGTTTAGCTTTACAACCCCTTGATCCTTCTAGAAGATAGCGTTTCGTACCCCTTGGTTCTTGCTCCTGATAGGACCCGAAGAAGATTGCTTCGCAGTCGCGATGATTGCCGATTGTACCTGGGAGAGCATGCTGCGTTGACGCCCACGCTTCCCCATCACCTGACGACGACGTTGAGGCGCCGCGATTCTCGATTCTATCGCTTGCATCTTCCTTCTTCTGTGTTCGATCCGTGTCCGGTTGCGGGTAGATTGAATTCTGTTCTTCGAGTTCTCTTCTCTCTTGCTCTTTAGTGGCGTTTTTTGTCGACAATGGACAAAATAAAGAAGTTTGTCCCCAGCCACTCCCCAACACCTGTTGTCTGTTGCAGTCAGCCAATCCGCCTGTCTTGATGACATGTTGGTGGATGTGGCCGTGTCGAGGTCCAGCTGGCGACTAGTCGCGCTTGGGGTGGTGATGGTCAAGGTCTACCGGTGGTGGTGCATCATGATGGTGGTGCTGGGTGGTGCTGGAATAGGCGAGTTGTCGTTGCGCGGCCAGGAGGGCGAGGGCGGCAAGGCTGTTGAGCACGGCGGTGAGGGCCACCCCCACGAAGTAGAGTAGGAAAAGTGCGTCGAGCGTCGTCCATGGCATCGACAGGTGCGTAGAAGTAAATGATGAGGATGATGATGATGACGTGGCCGAAGACGATGAGGAGGTGGTGGACGACGCCAAGTGGGTCAGGGCCGAGAAGATGGTGGTGGTCAGGGACGAGGTCCACCAGTAGACGAAGGAGAAGAAGGTGGGTAGCGAGTAGAAGGGGACCGTGAAGCAGGCGAGGGACTTCCACAGCACGTAGGCCCCGAAGGCCTTCGTGCAGTCCCACCCGTGCGCGTAGAAGAGCACGAGGGTGAGCCCGAGCGACACGGGGAGCGCCGCGCCGCAGCTCTCGTGGAGGAAGACGACCAGCGCCTTGTAGAAGAGGATCGCGCCGCCCACCATGTAGGCCGGCGCCAGGGCGAAGAAGGCGACGCGGAAGAGGTGCGGCCACACGGCCTGGACGAACAGGAAGCCGACGAGGGACGAGAGCGCCCAGTAGCCCAGCAGCTCCGCCGTCAACCCGTTGTCGTCATCGCCGCCGCCGCCGCGTGCGTGTGCGAGCCACACGACCAACGCGATCGAACTGACCGCCAAAGCCAGAGCGGCCTGTGCGGACACATGTGAGCGTTTCCTGTGCACGAAAATCAACACACAACACACAACACACAACGGACACGCACATGCACACGCACACACACGTGGCATGAGTGCACCTTGCCGGCTGGGTGGCGAAAGGCGCGCCGAAGCAGAGTGTGGATGGCACGCTGGAGGGCCTCGGGCAGAACCAGCAACGCGGCGCCCAGGCACAGGCCGACGTATTTGGCGCCCGGCTCGAGCACGTCGATCGCGCGCACCATCCAGGCCATCATCCCATGCTTCGGCGCCAGTGCGACCACGTCCCGCCATGTGGGAAGCGGGAGCACTGCTCGCAGGTGCGACATCGTCTCCGACAGACTGTCATCTGCGTGTCGTGTCGTTGGTCGTGTTGTGTCGTGTCGTGTCGTGTCGTGTCGTGTCGTGTCGTGTCGTGTCGTGTCGTGTCGTGTCGTGTCGTGAGCAGGCAGAAGGAGTCAATGAAAGGCCCATAGGCTAGCGTGGTACCGGTGCAGGAGAATTCGAGGGGCGTGGTGGATTGAGCCGCGTGGCAGGCGCTGCTGCGGAGCGCAGGGTCGGTCGAGACAAGGAAGCGCAGGAACACGACCGACGCCGCCACGCAGGAGCACAGGACGAGCACGCATCGCGATGGCGTGCGGAAGACGCTGTGCCGCAACACCCGGAAGTGGAGCAGCGACAGCACCGCCAGGCCCAGCACCACCGCCCGCACTGTGCCCGGCGACGGCTCTGCTACAAACAACACGACACACGACACGCGACACACATGAGCGAACTTGGCTGGGTGCTCAAATGAATAGCGAGAGGCGGGCGACCTTGGGTGACGACAGCGCGGGTCATAGGGCACCACTGCTCGTGGCCCGCGGCGGCGGAGGCGTGGTCGCGGACCCACTCCCGCGCGAACCGGGGC
>NW_004457373.1:0-3443 GCF_000313135.1 Acanthamoeba castellanii str. Neff
CAGGCTCTACGACGTGCGGAAGCCGACACAACCCTTCCGCGTGTACCGGCCGTCCTGGCGCTCGGAAGAGCAGCGAAAGGCCCAGTACGCTCCTCCATTGCTCGCACATTGCTCACGCGTGGTTGCAATGCTCAACTACATTTGGTTGCCAAACCCAGGCGCTCGGGTCGGTCACTATACATGTCCCACCCGCACCTGACCTCGCTGGTCTTTGATCGCACCGGCACGGAACTGCTCGCGAGTTATGGTGGTATGCTCTTTACAAAACCGTGTGTAGCGAGCGATTGATCGTCTTGGCTTGCTGTCTGAATCAATCTCAGCCTCACCGGTCTGTCGTGTGGCTTCGTTCTGGCAGGGGACTACATTTATCTGTTGTCTCTGGCTGGCGGGACGGATGGTGTCACGCTCACGGAGGGAATGGAGATGGAAGGCGGAATCCGCGCGGCCTCCCCAACGCGACCGCAGCGCGGTGGTGACGAGGGAGACTGCGGCGATATGATGAACAGCCAACCGACGACCTCTCCGCCGAAGCGAAAGCGAAAGCGAACAAGAAGCGAGGAGGCTGTGGATATGGACGAGGACGAAGACGATGAGAAGCGACAGGAAGTGAATGACGAGAACGAAGAAGACGATGAAATGGATGAACATAGTGAACGAGAGGAGGACGAGGAGGATGAAGAGGAGGAGGAAGGCGAAGAGGAGGATGACGACATCAGCTTTTTGACTGATGACGACGACGACGATCCCTGGGCGCTGCAGGACGACGCAGACAGCGAACTGGACGAAGATCCGCGAATCCGTACACCCCCACCCCCCAGGTGCCTTTGCCCAGAGACCATCGTCTGATTGAGTCCTTTGCAGGCAATCCCGACGTGAGCATCGAGTACGAGAGGCAATGGAAGGGCCACCTCAACGTGCGCACCATCAAGGAGGTCAACTACTTCGGACCCAACGACCAGTACATCATCTCAGGTACCACCACCGCACGCGCGGGAAGACCACCGTCATGATACTGCGTTGGTGTATGATGTTTTTTCTTTCTTTCTTATGAAATGTTTCTTGGCACCGTGACAGGAAGCGATGATGGCCACATCTTCATGTGGGAGAAACAGACGGGGAAGCTGGTTCAACTCCTCAAGGGCGATGCGGCTATTGTCAACTGTGTTCAAGGTACGCGGTCTTAGCGTATTGTGTGTCGTTCATCCCCGTGTCTGCTTGGCGAGATGGTGATGATGTTGATCGCCGATACAGGCCACCCACTGGGCTACCCGACGCTGGCTGCGTCGGGGCTCGGCCACGACATCAAGGTGTTCATGCCGGTTGCTAAGTCCGCATGCTGCCTCGATCACGCCGAGCGGGTCATGGACAAGAACACCCACACCGTACGCGCTCGAACTGCATCTCACACAGAAGCCCCTAACGACTGATATCTTTTGCCGCTGCACAGTTGGAACACGGACGATCGCTCACGCAGTCGGCTCTCACGGAGGAGATGATGCAGCGGCTCATTGCCTTCATGCGAGAGGACGAACGGGAGGACGAACCCGAGGCACAGGCCAGCCAAAACTGCGTCCTCTCCTGATCTGACGTGACTCGACCTGCCCATCTGTTCCCTCTTCTCCTTGCACACAGCTCTCCTTTGTTACATTCCACACATTCCATTCACACGCAAGCCAAGTACAAGAAGACGATGCAGCAGCCACGAGTGGTCCTGCTGACAGGCGCACCGGGCGTGGGCAAGACCACGGCCATCCAACGCGTCATTGCGCTGCTGCGCCAAGGCGGCCCAGCGGCAGGCCAGTGCGAGCTGCGCGGGTTCGTGACGCGCGAGGTGCGGGGCGCAGGGGGGCAGCGCGAGGGTTTCGAGGCCGTGCTGTGTAGCACCGGGCGTGCGGTTCTGATGGCCCACGAGTCCAAGGTATCGGACCACACGGGCCGCCTGCCCAGGGTCTCCAAGTACGTCGTCGACGTGCCCACGTTCGAGTCCGCGGTGCTGCCCGAGCTGCAGCTGCCCTCTGCCACTGGCCAGGTGAAGACCCACCACCTTCGTGTTCTCTTGCTCTGTCTCACCATGTGTGTGCCATGCACAACGGGCAATGTACAGGTCTCGTGCATTGTCTACGTACTCGACGAGATAGGGAAGATGGAGTGCTACTCATCAGCCTTCAAGAAGAGGGTTAGCGAACTGCTGGCCTACCACGCAAGCAGCGGTGGTGGCGAGCAGTTGGGCGGACCAAGGAGGGTGCACATCATAGGGACAATCCCACTCAAGAGCCAAGATCGGTTCATCGAGGGAGTCAAGGCGCGCAGCGACGTTGAACTATTGACGGTCACTCAACAGAACAGGGACGCCATCCCAGACCAGATGTTTTCACTCCTGGGAGCCACCACCAAGTAAAGCAATCAAGGGTCACATCTTCATCGTCAAGCAAGAGCGAAGAGCACCCACAGCTTTACATCCCGGGGCGACAGCACTGAGAGGCTCAAACTAGTGAAGCTTCGCCGGTTTGGCTGATGTGTGGGTGAGAAGCAACTGACAGTTCTGCTCAGGTGAAAACTGGTAGAAATTGCCGAGGCGTGCATGCTGATTTCCAGGCCATTTTGGCGTCCGCAGGAATTCCACGAAAGCCAGAACGCGAGCATTCCTGGCAGGTAACGGCCCGACGGCCGGCGATAAAAGGGGAGCAGACCCGTGGCCTGAACCATTCTCACTTCCACCGAACCTCGATCAAGTCGAGCCAATTCTTTATCTGTCCCGATTTGCCAAACAAAGAGAGACCTTCACCACACCAACAAAGCGATTAAAAAAATGTCGAACACACCACCAGTAGATTCGGGAGCCGTTCCGACAGTCCCAGCTGGGACTGCCCCGCCGCAGCCAACCCTCCATCTCCCGTCCATGCTCGTCACCTTCGCCCTGCCGATGACCATCTCCCTCCCGGCCCACTTGGTTTCCGTCTCCACCCAACCCCAGGCAGCCGCCGCAACCGCCCCCGCCTCCGAACCCGCCCCTGCCGCGACTGAGAGCTCCACAGATCCCACACCGGCGTCGCCTCAGCCCAGCACCTCGGCCCCCACTGCCACCTCGACCACCGGAACCACGCAGCAGCCGCCACAGCAGCTCCACTTCACCTTCATCCTTCAGATGCCGATGCCGCTCGCTGGTGGCGCCATCCCGGCGATGATGGGCGGCTCTGGGGGCAGCTTCAGTCTCGACAACTTCCTCAACTACACGTTCCAGCTCCAGCAGCAACAGCGCGCCGGGCCGCCCCCGGCGTCGAAGAGCGCGGTCGATCGACTGGCCCAGGTGACGGTCACCGAGGCCCACATCAAGGCCCAGGCCCTGTGCTCGGTGTGCCAAGAGGCCTTTGGCGCGGGCGACGCGGCACTGGGGCTTCCGTGCGACCACCTCTACCGACGGCGACTGCATAACGCCGTGGCTC
>NW_004457373.1:5398-12455 GCF_000313135.1 Acanthamoeba castellanii str. Neff
AGTGCGTTTCCATTCAATTAAATTCAATCTCGCGATTATCATTTGAAATTCTAATTCCTGCGATTGCAACCCAAAGAACTCTATTTTGATTAATTGTTGTTTATTTGATTTATACCTCTTACGGATTTATAACAATAAGAGTACTACAATGTTAATTATAATAATGATAATAATAATTCAAATCATTTCAGGGAGCCGAGCGACCTGTACGACTGGTTCAAGGGCTGGGAGGACCTGAAGCCGGCCCTGGTCGATCAGGTGCTGCCCACGCAGCGCATACTCATGCTCGGCTGCGGCAATTCCAGTTACTGCGCTTCCCTCCTGTCATCTCTTTCTTGACTCTTGGTGCTGACAACAGCTTCACTCCAACCCACCAGAGCTGAGCGAGGACATGTACAACGATGGCTACAAGGTAGGTGCATGCGAGTAGTTGGTTCGTTGGATGAGCGCCGCTTGTGCTCATGGCCGCCATGTGCAGAACATCGTCAACAACGACTTCTCGGAGATTGTGATCGAGAACATGAAGCAAAAGTACAAGGAGACGGCTCCCGATATGGACTGGCTGGTGATGGACGTCATGGACATGAAGGAGCTCCCCGATGCCTCCTTCGACGTGGCCATCGACAAAGGTGCCGCTCCATCCCATCAATCACTCGCCGCTTCCTTGTTCTGAAAACAATTCTCACACCCTCCGTACGCCGCACGTATCGATCAGGCACCATGGATGCCATCATGGTATGTCATACAGTCTCCGCCTTGCTTGCCCAGTGCAGTGCAGCTCACCTTGCGTTCCTTGTGTGCGGTGCTTCAGTGCGAGAAGGGCGACTCGTGGGAACTCGACCCCAAGATCGCTGAGCGCTGCCACCTCATGTGCGCCGAAGTCGCCAGGTACCTGTCGAACCTGCTATGGTTGCCTATTATCTTTCTCATCATCATCATCGCCATCATCGTCGTTGTCATTGCCTCTCAACAACGTCATGTGTCGCTGCCGTGTCTTTTTCGATGGCACAGGATATTGAAGCCGGGCGGCAAGTACATTCAGATCACATTCGGGCAGCCCCACTTCCGCAAGCGAGTACTGGTCAAGCCTGAGTACAATTGGGAGCTCCAGACGCGCACCGTCGGTACGCCACACAAGCACCCGAGCGTGTGCGCACGCGCTGGTGATGTGTGAAGTGACCCCAAACCTCACCTCCTTGCGTGCGTTTGTGATGCGCGCAGGCGAGTTCTTCCACTACTTCATCTACATCATGACCAAGGCCACCACGAGCGAGCCCGCCACCACCGAATCTTCCTAGGCCTTTCCTTCCTCCTTCCTCTTCTTGTAGAACATGATGATGATGATAATGATCGTGTGTAGAGACCAGAGATGGTGGTTGTTGCACGAACAATAACGTCCCGAATGAATGGGTGGATTGGGGGGGGGGCTCAAAAGGTGGTCGGTCAATGGTCGACAACAACCGTGAATTGGGCGATTGGTTGGCGGACATTCCCAGTTTGATCCCATTGGCACCTGGCGCACGGAACAAAATAGTTTCGAACTACAGTCGTCGGAAAGTCAAAGGGGGCAAAAGCCCTTCCCAACTCCGGCATTTTTTTCGTCTTGCCTGCCCCGTTCACACCAACGCCAGTAAGACACCCGAGCGAGGGCGCAGGATCGGGGCGCTGAAGATTGCAAGTGAAAAGGTTCTTAATTGATTTCATCATATATATCATTTACAAACAGTTCATCTTCCATCTTTTCTACCTTGGCGATCGCTTTCTTCCACATCTCTGGAGTGACGTGCTCCACACCTTCCTTTGTCAATCGTTCGATCTCCCCCATCGCAAATTGCCGTCGGTTTCGTGCTACATAGCCCTTCACGATTCCCCACATGTTTTAGATCGGGTTGAAGTCGGAATGGTAGGGGGGGAGGAAGATGATGTTGTGTCCATAACGGCGTGCTATTTCGTAGATGGCTGGAGGTGATGCCTCGTGGGCCTCTTTTGCAGTGTGGTAGAGTTTCTCTCGTGTCCATCCTGCTTCCCATTCGATTTGGTGGTGCGAGAGGTAGCGTTGGAGTTGGGATTTCTGAAGATTACTGAAGGTTCGCCCCTCGAAGATCTCTTTCTCTGCGACACTCACCATCTTGACCTTGTGGTAGCCAGCATTATCCATTACAAAGGTTGATGGCTTGGGAATGGCACAGCAGACCTTCTCCTCAAACCATTTCACAAAAATCAAGTGATCAACATTCTCATGGTAATCAGTGGTCTTTGACTTTGACTTCTTCACAACCCACATCTGCTGTGCTCCTGGTATCCATCCTTTCTCTCCTCCAGCGTGCAGAAGTATGAGTCACTGACCCTTCCCTGCTGGTGTGCCAACTGCATTCCCTTCCAGTCAGAGGAACCAGGTGTAGTTTGGCACATGGTTCTGATGGATGTAGGTTTCATCAAGGAAGTAGGTAGGCCGCTGATGTCCTTCTGCCCTCTCCATCACTCTCTGGTCAATGTACACTCACCGCCAAGCCTGTACTCTCTTGCTCTCAAACAACTCTCCTTTCTTCTTCACTTCACCCCATTCAAATCCCATCTTGCAAATGTAGTGGCACAGACACTCTTTGTTGACTTCAACTCCTTTCTCCTCCTTCAACCACCACACTAGGCGAGCCATCAAAGCCAGACTTCCTGCTCTATTCCAATCTCAAATCTGCTGTGCTGCTTCCTTTAATGTCTCATGCTCAATCTTTGGACCCTTGAGCCACTTCCATTGTTTCTTCTTCTTCTCCAGCATCTCCTTCTCCACATAAACCTCAGTAATCAGTTCTTGCATCTTCCTCCAACTTATTCCTACCCACTTGCACACCACTTCCCTGGTGTTGTTCACCCCCAGCAAAGATGCATGGGCCCAAAGTCACAAGATGATGTTGATCAAATCTTGGGATAGTGGATGCCCAGAGACTGAGATGGAGTAGTTTGCTAACACCTCCAACAACTGTTGCTTCTCTTCACCTTGCACCCTCTTCTTTGTTTTCTCCTCATCCTCCAGCATCTTCAATAAATTTGATTGTTGCTGAGCAGAAAACAGTAGGCACTGGTTGTTCTTACTCTCACCTATGTTGACCAAATATGACTTTTTTTGCCCCCTTTGAGTGTTTGGGGACTGTAACACAGCAAAGGGGCACAACTACTCCCTTCCCTCTCGTGTGCGACATCTACTGCTACAAATACACCCGAGGTACAACAACGCCCAACCGACTTTTGCTCCTGCGACTTCGTTGGATCTGACAGGAAAAAGTGATCCTTCATCATTCGAATTAATTGAAAGGAATAATCGACAGGATGGCAGCGATCGCAGCAATGTGGCGTGATTTGGTAGAGAACTATTCGGAGCGAACGTTGTGGATGGCGGGGGCGGCCCTGCACACCGTCACCTTCGTTGCATTCAATGTAGGCCTCTACTTCATGCATCGATACCAAATTCTGGCTCGCTACAAGATTCAACCGCTCAAATACCCAACTGAGGAGCTCATCCGCAAAGGACTCGTGGTACGTGTGCACAGCTGCTCGTTCCCTGATTCCTTTTGCAATCGATTAGACAGATTTGCGTTCCATTTCTTGTTCCATTTTGAGATGCGGGTGAAGAAGCATGTGACTTAGCAGCATCCTGCAGGACGTGTCGATCAAGCATGCCCTGGCGCCCTTCGTCTTGTATCTTTTGTGGCCTCTGGCGGAGCGATGTGGAGTACACGCAACCCCCGAGCTGCCCTCCATCACCGAGGTTGGCACCCGCGTTCCTCTCTACTCTTCTTCTTCTCTCTCTCTCTCTGCTTACCACACCACTTCCGCCTCATCAGGTGATGGTTCATCTGCTCGTGCACATCCTGGTGCAAGACACCATCTTCTACTGGACGCATCGACTACTGCACCAGCCCTTCCTCTACAAGCGCATCCACAAGCAGCGTACGTCATCCTGTCCCTGCTTCCGCTGGGCCTGCTGACCCGCCCCTTCTCTTTGCTCTCACAGACCACCAGTTCTACACGCCCGTGGGGATCGCGTCTGAGTACGCCCACCCAGCGGAAGACTTCCTCACCCAGGTGGCCTTCATCGCTGGGCCGCTCATCATGGGCTCGCACATCTTCACTCTCTACCTGTGGCTCCTTCTGCGTCTATGGGAGACTGGTAACCTCCCATCACCGCTCCTTACCACGCCATGTCGTCTCTCATGTCTCACATCATCGTTCCCGCAGTCGATGCGCACTCTGGCTACGCGTTGCCGTTCCCTCTGTCGCCGTTCTCGCTGTTCGGCGTGGCCGACCAGCACGACTACCACCACTCGCAGAACAAGGGCTGCTATGGCTCGTTCTTTGGGCTCTGGGATTGGTACCGCTGTCCTCTCTTCTTCTGCCCGCCTCTCACTGCGCTGACCTCTGCCACCACCGCAGGATCTGTGGCACCGACGCCGACTACAAGAAGTGGAAGGCGGGCAAGGCCGTCAAGCGAGTCACCACAGACGCGGCCAAGGCCAGAGAGCAGTAATTCGCCTCCCCCTCCCCTCTGCTGCTCTGCCAGCCGCCCTCTCCCCATCCTCCATCCCTTTTTTGCCGCATTGTAATTAATTACTGATAATTGCAAGTTCCACACTCTCTGCCCGCGTTCAAGCTTCTCGTTTCCCCCGGTGCTCTACGGGTTGATGTGGGCATCGTCTTCGTCGGCCTCGTCGCGGGAGAGCAGAGGCACCGAGCTGTCGGTAGTCTCGAACATCCTCGAGTAGACGGTGCTCATGTTGGCCCCCTCGAGCATAGCCCGGCGGTGGTAGATCCAGGCCACCAGCGCGACCACGAGCAGCACCAGCACGCCCCCGCCGCCGACCAGGCCCAGCACCACCACCAGCCGCGGCCCGCTCTGCTCGTTGCTGGGCGCTGGCGGCAGCGGTGCGAGAGAGACCGCAGCCGTCGAGGGCGAGGCCAATGGCCAGGCCGAAGCCGAAGCCGAAGCCGAGGCGGTCGGTGAGCGAGAGGCTGCGGGCGAGTGGGAGGCGGCGTGGGTGGACGAGGCGGAGGCGGAGGGAAGAGGCGAGGGAGAGGGAGAGTGGGTGGTTGAGGCCGGGGGTGGAGTGTGAGTGTGAGTGTGATTGGGAGAGGCCGAGGCGGGTGCAGCTGACGGTGCGACCGCCGAAGGATATAAATAGGAGGATGATGAAGGCGAAGATGAGGGTGAGGGTGATGTAGATGAGGGTGAAGGTGACATGGCAGCTGTCGGGAGCGAGGACGGTACTGCCGAAGCTGATGATGCTGTTGGTGAAGCTGACACATCTTCTCCTGAGGCCGCCGTGGCGCACAGCGCAAGCAACAGCACAAAATATAGGACTGCATGACACTTCACTTGCCCCTCACCTCCTTGCGGCCCGCGAGCACTCTTGTTCGTCTTCATCACCGATCTCTCTTCGTCTTGTCTTCTGAACCGTCGCACCAAAACCAGTTTGCCCTGAAAATGATCATTTTCTTTTCATTCCTCTTCTTTTTTCTGGCGAACCAGAATTCAGATCTAGACGAAATCAAAGAGTACCGCAAGAACGGAAAACCGAAAATTGTGTTCAGGGCGCCCCAGAGAAGACGCGTTCGCGATCTCGCGAGGCAAAAGAGAGTGAATTGAATTTGTTGTCGATTCCATTTCCGGTTAAGGGCCATCGGGAGGTGTAACGCATCACAGAATGGTATGCATCTCGCGGCTTGGCTGTGCTACCTTTCGTGTGAGCTCATTTTGCCTTCCTTCTATCGAACAGTCAGAAGCGGGCGAATATGATGAAAGGAAGTTCCAGAAGTTGCAGGAGAAGACCGATTACGTGCGGCGCGAGTTCAACCTGCCCGACACGGAAGACGTCATTCAGGGTACACGCTCCTCCCGAACATGTGATGCTTCTTTATTTAATTTAAATTATTTGGTGAATTAACAGCTAATAATCATTTGCAACAATCTCTCTACATTGCGCAGATTACTTTTGCCTGTGGGGTGCGGCAAAGGGACGTCTCTACGTGACGGAGAATCACATGTGCTGGGCCTCCTCAATCACCTCTACCACGGTACTCTTCTTTCTAATTTATGGATTGCTTTCAAGTACACGTTTTTGCTGCGCCGTTGTACCCACGTTTTGCTCACCTCTCTTGCTACTTCGCCTTTGGCCTTGTTGGTGGCAAAAACAGGAGAAAATATCGTTTCGCAAGGTCACGCTGATCAAGAGCGCCAAGACGCTCGGGCTTGTGAGCAGCGCCATCGACATCTCCACCGCCACCGAAAACGTACATGTCCTCCTTCTACTACAACTACAACTTCTTCTTCTTCTTCGATGAACATCATCACACCCGCGGTTCGCCCTTACGCCCGTCTACGTCTGTCGCACGCAGTACCACTTTTCCTCGTTCGTGCATCGGGATGAGACGTTCAACCTGCTGATGCACCTGTGGCACTACCCGCCCACCTTCATCTCCATTGAACCCCCCGAGCCCCGCAGGTGCGTACACCCTTTACTCACTCACCCACCCACCCAAAGGCCGACACCACCACACCACCACCTCACCATCGCCCACCCGCTCTGCTGTGACCTGCCCCAGGATCGCCTCAGCGCTGCCTGCGCCTGCGGGCGCCAGCGGAGCCGAGGCCGGCGGACGGGCCGACGGCGGCAAGGCGTCGTGGAGGCAGAGCGGCGCGGTCCGCGGGGGCGCCGGCAAGGGCTGGGGCGCTGGCGCCGGCGGTGGTGCCGATGGCTGGGGCGACAGTGACGCTGGCGGCGGCGGCGGGGGTGGTGGAGGCGGCAGAGGAGGAGCCTGGGGCGGCAGTACCTCCAGCTCCAGTACGGGCTGGAGCGCTAGCGGCGGCGGCGGCGGAGGTGGCGGTGCGTCCAGTGCTGGCAACTGGTTCGGTGGTGGAGGTGCTTACTCCCTTACTCTTCGTCGTCTGCGTGCGTGTGCGGTGGTGCGTGTGCGGTGGTGCGCGCTGGCGTGACCTGCGACTGCGACTGGCCAGTGTGTGTGAGATTAACTATGTGTGTTGTTTTTTTTGTTTTTTTTTGTTTTT
>NW_004457373.1:12476-13783 GCF_000313135.1 Acanthamoeba castellanii str. Neff
GCTTCGGAGCGTTACGTGCTGCTGCAGAAGGTCTACGGCTATCTTGAGAATGGCTGGCTCGCCATTCAGCGCAAGCTCCTTCCTGGCCCGCGCATGTACAGTAGCGTGCAGGCCTTCGCCGACGACATGAGCGCGTTGCGCAGCGGCTACGACGAGCACGCCAGCTCGATCACTGCGACCGACGAGGTGCCCGACCCTCTCGCACTCTGCGTTGAACATACCATGCATTCCTGCGAATGTTGCGCTGATCGTGGAGCTCTTTTCCTTCAGTTGCAGGCCTGGTTCGTGGAGACCAAGGAAGCGCTGTGGTCTGACTTTGCCAGACGAGCCACTGGGGAAGAGGAGAAGATCAGGAATCGAGTTACACGTGGTACGAGACTGCAGCGATGCGTTGATCATCTCGTCACGAGAGCAACGTTATACATGGTATATGACCATTACGTTATGTTACGCAGGGGCTGCGATGCTACCCCCGCCTCCGCCGCCTGCAGGCGTGCCTGGCGGACCACCGCCTCCCGCCCCGACAGCGGTTGTTGGGGGCGCAGCAGGGTCTGGAGAAGGCGATGGACGCTCGGCTCTGCTCGGTGCCATCTCTGGCTTCACCAGAGCAGCTCTTAAGAAGGCGGACACCAACGACAAGAGCGGCCTCATCGTACCTGACGCCGCGACTTCCATGTAGCCACGAGTAGGCTGGTATTAATTTCTGTCGACGAGCAAAACAAAATGTAACGTGATGGATGGAGCAACTTCGCAACACGGGGTGGCGCGACAAGGATCGGCGGCGCTGCGGGAGCTGGAGCGAAGCATATCTGCGGCACCACAAAGCAGCAGTGGCAGGGGACTGGGCATCTCGCGGCGCGAATTGAAAGAATTAATCGATCTCGAGCGTAGGATGAAGCCCACCGCATCTTCCAAAGAGGTACCATGCTCCTGGGCGCATCATAATCTACTCTTCAACTCCTTTCTCAATAGCGCTCCACCCAGAGCGATGTGGGCACTGGAGCAGAAGCTGGGATTGAAGGGCTGACTCTCTACGAGGCCCACCGCGAGCCGATGGTGCTGCACGACGAGGACAGCGACCAGACGACGACGATCCAGGTCCGCACGCTTAACGTCGAGCTGACCTGCCCCATCTGTCTGGGCATCATGCGAAACACGATGACGCTGATGGAGTGTCTACACCGCTTCTGCGCCGAGTGCATATCCAAGTGTCTGCGGGTGGGCAAGCGCGAGTGCCCCACCTGCCGCGTCCACTGTTCGTCGCGACGCCAGCTGCGGCCCGATCCCGAGTTCGACGCCCTCATCGC
>NW_004457373.1:13808-16898 GCF_000313135.1 Acanthamoeba castellanii str. Neff
GGCTTTGGCTCAGGCGTCGGAGAAGGAATCCATGCCCTTGCCCAAGCTGGGGAAATAGTGCTGCCGGTAGAGCGAGGAATAGCCGTGCGCGCTCAGATAGGTGCTGGCCTCCTCCCACGCCTTGGCCACCATTTTCTGTCTCACGTCATATGGCTGATCACAACATAACACCACACGCGAATTAGCCATGCGCTGTGTGTGTGTGCGGTGTGTGTGTGCGGTGTGTGTGTGCGGTGTGCGTGCGGTGTGGTGTGTGGAGATCGGGGGGACGAACCTGGAAGTTGTTTTCGAAGGAGCATGAGAGCAGCTTCATGAGCTCGGCGATGGACAGGTTGCACTCGTTGACCAGATCGAAGAGCACCTCGCTCCTGTTCTTGGACGACACCGAGCTCTTGAAGCTGCAGATGGCCACGGGGAGAAGGTTGTCGAGGAACAGCCGGATGGGGTTGCCCGCAAAGGTCCGCACGTCCGAGTTGTAGGTCGACACCATGTCATTCACGTTCACCTCTGCACCAACACGCACTCTACTCTCAGCCACCTCGGCCACCAACGCCACACGCCACACACAAACGCGTGCGCGCGTGCGTGAACAGACGGGTACCAGCGAACGTGCGAACGTCGGAGACGTAGATACTGAACCTGTCCGCCAGTCCGAGCTCGATCGGAATTGAGTGGTTGGCTGGTGGGTCACAGAGAGACGCGTCAGCTACAGTGTCGGGTGTGTATGTGTGGTTGCGAGGGGGGGGCAACAAGAACGCACCGCAGTAGTTCATGAGGTCGGGACTGCGGTGGACCTGATAGGCTCCGCTCACGCGGCACGCGCCGCCTTCGTGGATGGCCTTCACCACATTGGATGGACTGCACGCACGAGGCCCGGGCGTTAACCATGAAGTGCTGGAGAGGGAGGGGGGAAGCAAATGGAGGCCCACGTACTCGGTACGGCCGGCCGAGATGTTGACGTTGGCGTTGTTCCGCTTGAGGTAGTCGAACGTGCCCCGGAAGAACTCGTACTCGGACGCTTGCAGGTCGCCTGTGATCATTTGGATTGGGTTGGATTGGATGAGAAGGGCGAGTGCCACGACACGCGCGGGCGCGTTGTGTGCGTGCCCCGGAGAGGGAGTGGATGGGGAGATTGGGGGGGGGATTGGGCGTACGAGTGCCGAGTACGCCGAAACCGCAGACGCCCTTGCTCTGGGACTGGACGGTGAGCTGGGCGGCCTGCAGGAAGTCGATGGGGTCGTCCTTGGCCAAGCTCGAATAGACCACCAGGCCATACTGCAACGGCTTGCCCTCCTGTCCGCAGTTCAATCGCCGCACGACACGCGCACGACACGACACGCACACAACACACGACACACACGACACACACGACACGACACGCACGACACGTGTGAGCAATTGCAGGCGCGGGCTTAGGGAAAGGGGAGGGGGGGGTCGTCGTACGGCGGCAAGGGAGGCGACGGTGGCGTCGGCGGCCTCCTTCATGTGGTCGATGACCTGCGCGATCGTCATCTCGGCGTGGGTGTGCGCGCGAGGCCTCACCACCAGCTCAATATCTGGTGGTCGCCGTGTGCGCGCGTGCGGTGTGGTGTGGTGTGAGCAGCACTCAGCGCCTTAGGTTAGTTGCGACGTACATCTCACGTTCTCGTCGGCGGCGGCCCGCAGGATATCGTCCGTGGCGCGCTTGATCTGGTCGGGGTGCTGGAGCACCGAGTTGAAGATCCGCTTCACCCGCGTCCAGCTGGCCTCGTCGTGCGTCGGAGACAAGACAATCCGGCGCAAGTCCTGCGCAGTACCAGCGAATTGTTTTCGGCGATCAGGTCGGCCTGAAGCAATCATAATAAATAAATAAATAAATAATAATAATAAAACGTTTCATTTTCTGTACCTCGAGAGAACTGCACGGGAGGCCGAACCTCTGCTTCATATCGATCTTGGCCGCTTGGAGCTCCTGCCACAGCAAGGGAATGCTCACCGATCCATCTGCTCGGCCGACACACGACACACACAGCACACACAGCACGACACACACGACACACACGACACACACGACACACACGACACACACGACACACAACACACACGACACACACGACACACACGACACACACGGCACACACACGCACACATAGAGCGAAAATGATGAGCAATAGGGGATTGGGATGGGTGAGTGCGAGAGAGGGGGAAGCGTCGCTTACCGATGCGGCAGTTGAGGTCGGCCTTGGGGAGGGCGCGCACGATGTCGAGCGTGATGGGCGGGTTGACCCTGCCCGACCAGTAGCCGTGCTGCTTCCTCACGGCGGGCGATTTACTGCGGCGCGGGCGACAAAAAAAGGCGGGAAAGCGTGAGGAGTCCGCCGAGAGACTGTGTCATGGGGAAGAGAGGGGGTACGCACGCGAAATGCGAGAGGTCAACGCCGATCGAGTGCCAGTAGTGCGACGTGCCGATGATGTCGTCGAGATCGTAGCCCTCCTGCGCACGACACATAATGAAGATGTGAGAGAAGGATCTCGAAGCATGAACCAGACCTACGCGTGGAGCGACACAGCAAACACAACGCCTGTTCGGAAACGTACGTCGTGGAGGATCTGGAGGCACGAATGGAGGACCTCGCCACGAAGACGGCGCTTGTGGGTCGCCTGCATGAACGCGGCTGCGCGCGGAGGGGGGGGGACGTCAGCGCTCCGTTTGCTGATGTAGATGTGTTGTTCTGGAGTAGGGAGGGAGAGGAAGGGGGGGGGATCATGGCGGCCATACCAGAGAAGCCGTAGTCGATGAGGCGCAGCATCTCTTCGACGTTGAACTTGTGCGTCTTCTGGAAGAGGGCGTACTCGCCCGTGAGCGTGCAGTTGCTCATCGTCTGTGGAATGCGCGGCACGTTGTTGCTTCGGTGAGTGCTATGTAGAGCTCTGAGAAGCCCAAAGGGCGGAGAGAGAGAATCGCACCTTGTTGTCGGTGCAGGGCACCACAATGGCGCCGGCATCAAAGTACTGACGGATGGGGTGGTCCTCAAGAGTCTTGATGGCCCGCGTCTGGATGTTGGACGTGATGCAGCACTGAAAGCGCATGGGTTTGTAAGTGAACACGGC